>NC_066584.1:162991301-163295860 GCF_024323335.1 Lathyrus oleraceus | reverse complement strand
TTGTATCAGTTCATAGAAGAATACAAATTGCAGCAAAGGAAAACAACTCACCATTGATAGAAGCAAGATAACAAAACTGCGGTATGTCTTGATCTCAAGCTTGTGTAGAAGCGGAGTTGATGTGATTATCCAGGCTACAACAACAACACAAGATTAGTGTGAATTTCAAAGAAAGAAATGGAGCAGAAGATAGAGAAGAACCAAGATGTAACTGATACGATTCAGAAGACTGCTGCTACCGTTGCCGAGACATATAGGACTTCTTCCGTTTTTCTCCTGAAACAGAGCTGAAGCAAGAAGGACCTGTCATGGAACAGATGCAAAAGGTTACCCCTCAAGATGTAAGTAATCCTATTCTATCACACAAACAATCCTTTTTTTGAACAACATTAGACAAAACCATGACCAAATGTTAAAACACCTTACCAAAAGTCACTAGTATTACCAATTTTCAAACATAGCCGTCAATAAAGGATTCACTCGTCTCATCGCCAATGACACTAGGTTGCGAGTCCCTCAGCATGAAAACACTCTCGATTACAGAAAGCCCCGTTGTTGTAGTGTCTGAACCACAAAATGTTGTCCAGTCGCTAACCATTATTCCAGCGCCTATCACTTCACTACTTCAGTTCTGTTCCAGGAATTGGAAGTTAGCCAATAGGACGCAATTTGGAATTCCGGAAATAGAGCTCTTTAGGGGACGGTCTTGGTGAGGATTACGGAATGCTTGGTCAAGCTGGCAGTGGCAAGCTTCGTGTGTCAGCAGGTCAAAGCAAACTTGCTGCAAAAGTTGTATGATTTTTCCCCAAAGTCTACAACCGAGGAGATGCTTAGAACACTTCCTTCCTCAAAAATCGATTGGTTTGCACATGCTGTAGAGAATAAAAGTAATGTCAACTCATCTGCAATTGAAAAATATTGGAACTAGTTTGGGAGATAAAAGTACATACCTAGTTGATACATCTGCAAACTTATCCAGGGGATTGGGTTCTCAGAACTCTCCAGATTTGCAGAGTAAACGGGATAGGCACCAACCTGAATCGGTATTGCACGACCCATCCAATATTGCTCCTGAACTGAATCATTGGATTTGTAGCTATTCAGAAAACCAAAGGTACCTAAGATGACTGCAAAGAATTAACTACAGGGATGTTCAATGACAATCCCGAATCCTACACTAACTTAAGCATCAAACCAATCCACAACCAAGGAAGCATACCTTGTGGCGAGCAAATACGGCCTGGGCGGTCTTCTGCAGATGTTGCTGGTAGCAATAGTGCAAAATGGGCTTATTCAGAAGGAAGTGATAAATTAAGACCTGCTACGGAATATTCATCAAAGGAACATTTTCCTGGAAGAAAGGTGTTCAAATGAGGAAGATGCTATGATTAAAAACCATAAAATGTTGGACACAAGAAGAGAACGGGACCTGAAAACTCCAGCTTAGCTAGTGACAGAGCAAAGTTGGAGGAATCCACACAATATTGATTCAATGACTCTCAAAACCAACCAGCTTCCGAATCAAGGCTTCCTCTTCCGCAAAATAGCTGATGCATTTTTTTAGAACCAGTTACTGCTGCAGCTCAGAGTATTCGGACGGATAATTCAACAGGTGATCTTGGTGACCTCTTCATAACTGGAGAAATTCTGGATGTATCTATCAGAGCCAATGAAAGTAGAATAAATCAACAAATCACCTTGCACAAATCAAACCACAACAATCAATTTAGAAACTTTGTGCGATATGCATTGCCTATGGAAATTCAGTTATTAAAGAGAATGTTAATCAAAGACGAACCGGTAACACCAAAGAAGCAATGGCCATTGTCCCTGATTTAATCACCAAGAGTTTGTTTAGTCTCACAGCTACAAGGGAAGTTGCAACAGAAACCTCGTAGTGGCAAGAGAAACTCGTAGTGGCAAGAGAAATTCACTGCAGTAAAAGCAAACAGTTAAAATTCGAAAATCCCAAAATGGCATAGAGACAAAACAGAGAGAAAAAGCGTGAGTTCAGCATACCTTTTCCAAAACCAAACATCCAAATAGGCCGATCCAAGCTGAGCGCCCTAAAGGATTTCGCAGGTTGCCCCTTTTGATCTGAGGAACCAGTTCAAAACCCTAAACAGGGTGAATATAAAAGAAAAACCTAATCAGCAAAAGGAGGAGAGAACGAAAACCCTAGAGAGGAAGAGCGGCTACAATTCAAAAAAATAAACCCTAGAAAAAAAGACGAAAAAGGAGGCGGACAAAAAAGCTCTACCAAGAACCCTAACCCAAGAGAAACCGATTGAGGGAGGCGAAGGAAGAAAGATTCACGTAACACCATCCTTTCCAATCGCTAGCGGCTTTGTTGTGACCGGTGAGTTTCGATTTCCAATTCACGTTTTTGTTTTTGATTTGATCTCAACCGGACGCGCTTCACTCCTGACCATAGATGAAGACTAGATTCTTTTGTTTATTTCCGATTCGAGATTTGCGTTTCTTCATCGTCGTTAGATGGACGATTTTCTTCCTGGTTTCGTGCTTAGTTTTTCCATACTGAGGAAAGTGTTGGTATTTTTGTTTTTGTTGCTTATATGCCTTTATTGGTTTTGACTGTAGCAGTAGCTTTAATGGCACCTTTAGTTTGGGGAAACAACACTAATAACGTTTTGATATACCCAATACCCTTTGGTCTTCCCAAACTTTGTTTGTTTTTCCCATGAATGACTTGACAGCTAGCCTTCCACCCTTCTGTTCGCCTCCCTACGTGGGCCAGGCTAGAACGGGTTTCTATAAACCAAACCCAACAGACTATTTTTTTGGTTTTGATTTTTATGTTTTAATTTTGATTTCAATCTATTCTGGTTTAATATCTAAATTGTTATTAAAATTATAAATAATCATGAATGATCTAGTGGAGAGAGGTTATTTTGGTGATCCTAAGTGGAGAGGGTTCAATACTCATATATAGCATTTTTTTTTCCTTTTAGCATTTTATTTCTTTTAACATTTTTTATGTTTATGTTTTATTATACTCATGGTTTCATTATTATTCAATAGCACAAATCTATTTTTTATTAATTTCATCATTCATTCAAAAACCATTTTAAAAACTATAAAAATCATATTTCTCGATTTAACGTCGAGCCCATTTTCCTACCCTTGTAAGTCGATTGCTTTTAAGCATCGCCATCAACCTCACATGGCTTACTCTTGGGCCTTCTTACAATGAACTTAACTTTCAATAATTTCCACCTCGGTACTTTAATTGTTTTAATTTAATAATCAAATCATTTTCTAAATAAAACGTGAAGAAAAAGGTTACCTGGATGGAATGTCCAGTCGTAATCCCGAATATTAGGCTCAAGCTGTAAGAGCTTGTAAGTCATAAATATTCGTCTTCTCGCCAAAATATCCGTAAATACCTCAAATCACCTTCTAAATAAAGTTGGAAGAAAAAGATTGCCTGGATGTAATATCCAGTCGTAATCCCGAATATTAGGCTCAAGCTGTAAGAGCTTGTAAGCCATAAATATTCGTCTTCTCTTTAACACTCTAATATTCAAATCGTTTTCTAAATAAAACGTGAAGAAAAAGATTACCTGGAGGGAATATCCAGTTGTAATCCCGAATATTAGGCTCAAGCTGTAAGAGCTTGCAAGCCATAAATATTCGTCTTCTCTCCAAGATTCAAAACCTCTTCTTAATAAAATTGGAAGAAAAAGATTACCTGGAGGGAATATCCAGTCGTAATCCTGAATATTAGGCTCAAGCTGTAAGAGCTTGCAAGCCATAAATATTCGTCTTCCCTCCAAAACATTCATAAATATCCGAATCATTTTCTTAGCAATATTGGAAAGAAACAGACTGCCTGGGTGGAATGTCCAGACGTAGTCCCGAGTATTAGACCCAAGCTGTAAGAGCTTGTAGGTCACAAGTACTCGTCTTTCAAACTTCAAAATACTTAATTCCTACCTTAATACTTTTTCAATAAAGATGGAAATGGAACATGGTGTATACCGTGCACTCCTGAGGCTAGGATTCGAGATGTATATCTCGCTCATCCAAGTTCTCGCCATCACTCAAAATACATCCAACCAATCAAACTCTTTCTCGCCGTCGTGCGATTAATCAAAAACCTTTTTCATAAACGAAAGGTATCTTGTCTTAAGTGATACAAAACAATGTTTCGGCCACGATTGTTGAGTAGAGATAAATGACGCTTTTTCGAATGTAGATTTATAAATCCGTTTGATGTGTGGTATGCGTCCACTCCTCATCTGTTTTGGGTAAAACAATGTTTTCGTCGATTAATACAGTATAGCTTTCGCTAAAATTGACCAACAAACAAACATTTTTCTACCCAGAACTACGTAAGCCTTGATTTCTCTTTTGAGATACGTAGGAGCAGGATTTGTAAATCTTGTCAGGCCCATTAATAAAAAACTTAGGTTTAGTCCTTCGTCAAAAAAATCCAAAAACATTTCTTCTCTCTTATATTCATTCTTTCCCACCTAATAAATTGAAAAGCCTAACATTTCAAACTAACATTAATGCACACAACTGACCTAATGGTTCCCGTTGAGTACAACGGACGTGAGGGGTGCTAATACCTTCCCCTTGCGTAATCGACTCCCGAACCCTGATATTGGTTGCGATGACCATATCTTATCCTTTCTTTTGTCTTGGGTTTTATCGATATTTCCCCTTTCCTTTTTAGGAATAAATAAAGTTCGGTGGCGACTCTGTTCAGTCCATCATTGCGAGCGTGCGATCGCGCTTCGCTTTGAAGTCGTATCCCCATTTTTTTCGAGGTGCGACATACAGGTAAAATGATGATGCTGGATATTTGTTTAGATGGAGATGCTCTATTGTCGTCAAGCCTCATTCGCGTAGATGATGATGCTGGATATTTGAAAGTATCCCTCTACGACAATGGAACATGTCCATCTAAACATATATCAATTCTATCTTCAAAAGATAAGGGTTCAATGTTGGCAAGTTACATTGGTTTCCTTGTTCGACAACATATTCCGATTACATGTGATAATTGGAGAAGTACGGACTTGAAGGTTGGCAAAGAAAAAATATGGTTGGAGATACAGGTACTTACCATATATTGTTATATGTTTTTTGTTGCATCAACTTTGCAGCCCTGTATTGTAGGCAGAATTTAGGACTTCTCAAAGTTGATTTCTTGTTACTTTGTCGTTCATAAAATACACCACTAAATTCTATGCGTTTAATTTTTAATTTTTTTTCATCAGGCTTGTGTCTCAATAGAGGATGGGTATCTACCTAAAGTTACTTTTGTAGTGGTCCAAAAGAGACATCACACCCGTCTCTTTCCTGTCAACCCCAAAGAGACCGATAGAAGTGGAAATATTATGCCAGGTTTTTTCAATATATTTCTCAACGCAGCTGGTATATATTATCATTTGAATTTATCACTTTTTGCTGATTTTGTTGTTCTAAATTGTCAAAGGAACCGTGGTAGACACCAGCATTTATCACCCTAGGGAATTTGATTTTTACCTTAACAGCCATGCAGGAATTCAGGTAATATTAGCTATGTCATTTAACTTTATGCCATTGTTTACTATTTGTTGCTCAATCGCCTTTTGACAGTTCTGTGTTATTTGCATTTGGACGTGTTCTTTTTGCAGGGGACTACTTATGCTGCCATCTGTTGTTTTGGTTGAGCCTTATTTTGTATGGATGTGCGATAGAACTACTAGACAGCTTTTGGATATACAGAACATGTTTGCCACCATGGGTGGATGGGCGTTTTTGTTTAGTATTGGTTAGAACTACTAGACAGCTTTTGGATACAGTGGTCACTGGGTGTTGGTTGCTATGTTTTATTCTCTTAATTGTAGTATTTTGAGAATATGTTGTTGTATATTGTTGATCAAAAAATCATATATTAATGTTGTATATATGGAGGATTAATGTTGTATATAAATGGATTCATGTTGTATATATCAATGGATTAATGGTGTATAACATTGGATTAAAGGATGAAATCAATATGAATTTTACACTTTTGCAGCATGCGAACAGGTTACCAATTAAATATATATCCACTGTTTTTCAAACAAATTTTTTTAAAATAACTAACACTTTAGAGGGCGCTTTGTCCAGAAAGCGCCCTCTAAACACTTTACATTGACAACTTTAGAGGGCGCTTTTTCCTGAAAGCGCCCTCTAAACACTTTACATTGACAACTTTAGAGGGCGCTTTTTCCTGAAAGCGCCCTCTAAACACTTTACAATGACAACTTTAGAGGGCGCTTCTTCCTGAAAGCGCCCTCTAAACACTTTACATTGACAACTTTAGAGGGCGCTTTTTCCAGAAAGCGCCCTCTAAACACTTTATACTGACAACTTTAGAGGGCGCTTTTTCCAGAAAGCGCCCTCTAAGGTGTCCCTTTATGGACCACTCCAGAGGGCGCTTTTTTCTTAAAGCGCACTATAATGTGGCCACTTTAGACAGCGCTTTCTCCAGGAGAACAAAGCGCTGTCTTTACCTATGCCAGCGCCAGATTAGAGGGCGCTTAAAAGCGCTGTTATAGGCCAAAATAAGCGCCCTCTTTTCCCTTATTTGGCGTAGTGATGTTGTCGCTCGGCAAGTAAGTTGCCGTAAGCTTCGATATTTTCTTTAGGATCCATGACTCTGAGAACCATTTGTAGAACCTTAGTTCTTTGCCCAACTAGGAAAGATGGTTGCGTAGTGTGGGTCTGCGAGATGTATTTCTCGTTGGATCGATGCGAGAACCTCACTTAGAGTAGATTCTTTAGATGGAGTTGATGCCCGGCAAGTAAGTTGCCGCAGGTAGCAAACAGTCTAATGGATTCATGACTCTAAGAACCTTTGTAACCATAGATCATACCCGGTGAGAACCTATTCTTGGAGAGCAATCTGATTCATCAGTACCTCAGACTTTTGAACCCGTGTATTGAAAAAAAAAAAACAACACAAATATGCATGGCATGCATTGCATCCATTCATATACCATTGCATATGCATTTGTCATCATGCATTTCATATCATTTCTCAAAAATACCAAAAAACTCATCCATCCTTTGTCCATGAGAAGCAAAGTGATTCCTGACACGCGAAGAACAAAGAACCATGTCTCAGAAGATGATGGACGAGCTAAGAAATAGCCAAGAAGCACTGAAGGAGGAACTTAACCTTTTGAAGAGCCAAATGAGATGGGTCTTGGAAACCCTGCAAGTCTTGTTGGGAAAAGAGGGTCACCCAATATACGCTGCTGCAACAAAGAGAGCTACTACGCCACATCCATCTGGTGTTACCCCAAGTCAAGGGAAATTCTATGTGGCAACTCCTCATTTACCAGTATATGGACCTCCCTCAAGACGTCATCATCAACATCCTCTGGCTATTGCTCCTCAAAGTCACCAAAGCCAAGTTCAGAACAAAAATCAGAATCAGAACAAGAGGAACAAGGATCACAATGACTCGATTCTGGTGCCATATAGCAAGCTCTATCCGCAACTGATCCAAAATGCTTTGGTGACCCCTCGAGCTCTCACACCTGTGTCACCATACCTGTCATGGTACAATCCAAATTCAACATGTGAATTCCATAAAGGAGCATTGGGACATGACCTGGATTCTTGCTTAGCGTTGAAAGCCTTGGTGCGAGGGTTGATTAACAAAAAGAGCTTAATCTTTGAAGAAGATCATCCGAAGGTCAAGTGTGAATACCATACTGGGACAATGGGGCACTCCATCGAGGAATGCAAGAGTTTTAAGCTCAAGCTTCAAGGATGGATTGACATAAGGTCACCAACACTCAAGGAGGAAGGCTCAGGTACATATACCTTGATTTCTGGGCCAGGTAATGAGAAAGGGAAAGGACCCTTGAGACCCCTCAAGGTTTTGTACCACAAGGAAGATGTCAGGGATGTGGCTAATGAACTATCATTATTTCCTGGTAAGAGCATTGAGATACCGCCTTGGATTTCCAACGTCACAGCCCATACCAATGAAAGAAAAGGGGAAGTGAGTAGTGGATCCAAGAGGGTTGCGTTCAACGATGAGATTGAAGGAAAAGAATTTGAAGATCATCCTGCCAATGTCAAAAAACTTGTTGATCCCAACCTTCAAGTGGCTGAAAATGAGCAGTTAGCAATGCCCAAAGTGTTGTACCAGCAACCACCATCTTCTGGTCTTCATTGCCAACAATCCTGGTTTGCTCCTCATCCAAATCAACAAGCCCAAGGCCCGAGATATCAAAAGCAGCATAGGCTTCAAAATAACTTGGAAAGAAGAAATGATCCTCGACATCCAGTCTTCATGACATATAGCCAACTCCTACAACCTCTGATTCAAAACTCGTTGGTGGTTCCCAAGTCTCTTAAGCCGGTTCCACAACCTTACCCACCCGGGTATAACCTAAATGAGAAATGTGGATATCATGCCGGATCAGAAGGGCACTCAACTGAAGACTGTGACGCTTTCAAAGCCAAAGTACAGCAGCTGATTGACAACAGGTACATAGCCTTTCAAGAAGGAAGCTTGGTGGTAAATGTTAACCCATCGACCGGATAAGTGCGAAGATCTTACGGGGTGTCCCCCTAAGTTAATGGATCAAGATTGAAGAAGTCATTCCCTAAAGCTGGCAATCATTTGGCTGTTTCAGCATTTCTTTTGTAGTTTCCTTGCATGTTGACTGTTAATTGCTTTTAAGCATTGTTGTTTTCTTTGAATTGGTAAGATTAATGAAATGTTTATGCATCTTTTGAATTGATCCATTCGTATTCACTCGTTTCTCATTTATGTTAAAAACAAAAATACTCCTCTCATTCACTTTTGTTTATCAAACCGTTGTGCTAACAAAGATTGGAGGGAGGATGATGAAAACGAAACACCTGAAATTGTTGTGGTATGCTTTTGAGTAAAACCTTGTCGATGATGTAAGGCATTTTTTCAAATCACCAAACACTGGAGTGATAAGGAGTTAATCCCTAGACAACCACTTTGAGCCTAGAATTTGGTGTTTATTTCGGATCTAAAACCCTTAATCTTAACCTGGGGCAGGGTAGTTGTGTTCAGATAGTTTGATCATGCATTCGATCTTTCAAAAAAAATCGTCCATTTGTACACCCTCCAATTAGGTTCAACCACATGTTATCCTTCACGCACATGTTGAAGTGTCGAAGAAGTTAAGAAAAGCTAAAATTAGTGTTGGTTGATCCTTATCCACCAATAATGTGGCAGTCAATACCTTTAAAGAATAAAAAAGGCCCGCTAAGTCAAATACCACAAAATGACTTAGGCAAAAGTTAGGGCATCCCGATGGACCGAAAGCTTCAAAGAAGCGGTCCAGGAAAAATCAGGGATAAGGAAAAACAATCAAAAGAGGTCATTAAATCCTCGACAAAAACAAAATAAGGTGACTGCCATTTCAAGAAAATTCGTCTTGAACCCTCATCACACCTTCGAACCCTCTTGGAAGTCGAATGCGTGTATTTGAATTAACTGAACATAGGAACTGGAGATCATCAAGAAGAAGGGGTGGGTAAAAATAAATTTTGAGCCTTATATCCCTTTGTTTCAAAAAAATCGTGAACCAGACCACGTTACAACCCTTAAAAGACCTAATTGAGACATGGTTTATTTTGAAAGCATACCATAACAAGGTTGTGTTAACTTGACTCCAAACGATTTTTGTTAATCATTTGATGGCACCAACTTGCATACTGTGAATGACTTGATCACCATTGTGTTCTTATCAATGACTCGTTCACTGTATTTCACCCATTCATATCAATAAACTTTGATTTCAAATTGTTGCATAAGCATTGAATTAAAATTACCATTTTTGAATGAACAATCTTATTTGCGAGTCAACACTTAGCATCAAAGAAATTCAATACACAGTTGAGGAACTTGATGGAGTGAAAGAAGTCTAGTCGAGGGCAAATCACTTTGAGCATCAGTTAATTCGAGCTAGTCACCCTAAGGGTCATCTAGCCAAGAGTAATCTGCTTCAAGAATCAGACCGGGGCAAGCCACCTCAGAGCTCAGTAAGTCCAATCACTCCAAGGTTCAGTTAACTAAGAGTAATTTGCTTCAAGACTTAGACTGGGGGCAAGCCACCTCAGAGCTCAATGAGTCCAGCTATCCAAAGGACAATCAATCAAGAGTCTACCATTCCAGCATTTGGTTAGTCAAGTTCGGACCATTGCAAGTTTCAAGCACTTGGGGCAAGCCCTCTCGAGGTAGTCTCATGGAAAGTTGTTTCCAAACCCATTTTCAAGGTGAACATTTCCAAAGACCCAACAAACTGGGGCAAGATGAGCCACAGAGGGGCAGAACCTCTTTCTTCGTGCTTTCAAACTGCTCAAACAAATTCTGCCATACGTCAACAACTATTGAGTTCAAGACGAGTGCCCGAAAATTATACCAGCACGATTCATTAATCCTCCAAAAGGATCCCATTGACAAAGTTGTGGTTATCAAGCTGGATAGAATCCTCCTTTGGCAACATCTATCATAAAATATTTGGTTGAGTTCTCGGTGTTAAGGAATCATGAGCTTCCATAAAAAGCCTTAACAAACTCCCAGTCTGCCCAGTGTCAGCATTCTCATAATCATGATCGTTCATATATCATGCATAAAAGGAAATTCAAATCATGCATAGCCGAAATGTACTTCGTGCTCATTTTGCATTGACTCAGGTCTTGTTGTCGATCCTATGATCCTTTGACCTTTGATTCCAGTTTGTATTTGGTGCCCTTAAACCCACATCCGGTTTTCACAGTCATTTTCAAATCCAATTTTTGTTCAATACTATTCAGGTCATATATGAACCTGTTGTTGAGCTTTTATTCCGGGGTCAGGTCATACTTGAACCTGCTCTGAAGAGTTTTTCCAATTTTTGTTCAATACTATTCAGGTCATATATGAACCTGTTGTTGAGCTTTTATTCCGGGGTCAGGTCATACTTGAACCTGCTCTGAAGAGTTTTTCCAATTTTTGTTCAATACTATTCAGGTCATATATGAACCTGTTGTTGAGCTTTTATTCCGGGGTCAGGTCATACTTGAACCTGCTCTGAAGAGTTTTTCCAATTTTTGTTCAATACTATTCAGGTCATATATGAACTTGTTGTTGAGCTTTTATTCCGGGGTCAGGTCATACTTGAACCTGCTCTGAAGAGTTTTTCCCATTTTTTTTCAATACTATTCAGGTCATATATGAACCTGTTGTTGAGCTTTTATTCCGGGGTCAGGTCATACTTGAACCTGCTCTGAAGAGTTTTCCAATTTTTGTTCAATACTATTCAGGTCATATATGAACCTGTTGTTGAGCTTTTATTCCGGGGTCAGGTCATACTTGAACCTGCTCTGAAGAGTTTTTCCCATTTTTGTTCAATACTATTCAGGTCATATATGAACCTGTTGTTGAGCTTTTATTCCGGTGTCAGGACATACTTGAACCTGTTCTGAAGTTTTTTCCTTTTGTTCAATACTATTCAGGTCATATATGAACCTGTTGTTGAGCTTTATTCCGGTGTCAGGTCATATATGAACCTGTTCTGAAGATTTTTCCCTTTGTTTGTTCAATACTATTCAGGTCATATATGAGCCTGTTGTTGAACCTTATTCCAGTGTCAGGTCATATATGAACCTTTTCTGAAGAGTCCTTCTCTATGATTGTTTCAGTGTTGTCAAGTCATATATGAACCTGCTGATGAGCTTTCATTCCAGTATTATCAGATCACTCTTCTTGAATTTTTCTAAGTTTGTTAGGTCATACCTGAACCTGCTGTCAGAACTTCTTGATATTCCCCAGCGTTGTCAGGTCATATAGGAACCTGTTTGTAGCATCTTTTCCTTTAGTTAGGTTTAGTAAGTCATATATGAACTTACTACCGAAACCTCTTGTGCTCTGAATGTTGTTTATCAACTTTCACTTCGGTTACTCCCCAGTGTGTGTCTGATTCTCCAGCAGGATTTGTTTTCCCCAACGAAAGTTGTTTTTTACCATTTGTCTGTCTCCCTGTGGGTCATCAGTATTCCCCACAGATTGGCCTGTCCAGTAGCATCTCCTGTCAAGGGTCCACCATATCCCTAGCAGATAAAAATTAAAAAAAAAAATCATGCATCCATGCATATCATATCATATCATATCATATCATATCATATCATATCATATCATATCACATCATGTCATAGGGATTCAGGATCAAAATCTGGGTCTTCTTAGTATTTAACCATCTCCCACTATGATCATATGAAGAGTGTCCTGCTTCATATTCTCTAGTTGAAGATACTTAAATAGGGGCAACTGTCATACCCCGATTTTGATCCTGAATTTTTTCCATTTTTTCATTTTTTATTTGGCACTTGGCCTAAAATTCATTTGCATACATTCATGACCAAAGGCAACCATCCATTTCCAAACATTGGTTATTATCTAGCTTTTTGATCATGGTGTTTTTTGATTGCAAAATGGATTTTAGTTAGTTGACTTTTTTAATTTTCAATTTTAATTTAATTTAAAAGTAAATCTAATTCCAAATTTCAAGTTAATCTTAATTGTTTTTTTACTAATGATTCAAACTCTAATTGATTTTAATTTTCAAATAAATGTTAGAATTGATATCAAAGTAATTTTAACAAATTATAGATTAATTTGATTTTATTAGGTTTTATTGGTTTTTTTATTTTAAATTGACATTGAGATGAGTCTTAGATTATTTCTAAAATCCATATTCATTTCTATATCCGCAAATTCCTTTCATTCAAACCGAGTTTGTTACAACCTTAAAATCATAAGTAATTTTTGTTATTAAAACAAGCATTTTAGATAAGCATTACATTATGCCTCATTGGTTATTCATATACATTTTATGCTACATACATCAAACTTCATGGCATACATCATGAGCAATTCAAATAAAAAAAGTTGACAAAAGGCCATGCTTTCGATGCGGCAGTACCGACACTAGTTGTGTTTCGTGTTGCCGACGAGTTAGGAATGAGGATGGCTAAAGGTCCTACGTCGTTACGGATGCACTTGGTAGTTGATGCCGTCACAAGTTGTAGATTTGAGGTCACTGATCCAGCAAAGAAATAGCAACTTCGGGTGCTAAGAAGCGTCAGGCATCACCTCCTATCCTGGATGTTAACTAATTGATGCAGCAAAAAGCGGTTAGTGAATATGCAGAAGATGCTGGTGGCAGAATTGATATTTTGGATGATAGAAACAGAGGCTCCAAATGAAAAAACGTGAATATGAGTTGGGTATGACGCCCCTTGACACCTCAACAGAAGAGAAGATAGTAGCAATTTCATTAGATGATCCAAAAGCTTCACTTGTGAACAACGTTGATGAGGTTAAGAAGCACTCTCCAATTTCTCCAATTCGAAAATACTCAACAGAAATTCCAATACATGTTGAACTTAACCAAACAACTCACAAAACAATCTCAACTGAATCCCCAACTGACATTAACCACTTCTCAAGTTCTAACCGAATGAACAATTGAATTTCTAACCAGTTCACAACTCAACCTCCGTTCAAAACCTGCAAAGATTCACTACGACAATCAAGAAAATATCCAACCTCAAGCTACTATTGCTGTTGCAGCAACCAGTTCGCCTAATGAAACCGTCAAACTCGCAAGAGAAAATTAGAGAAAATTTTGGAGCATGTTTTAGAGAAAAAACAGAAATTGAAGTTACCCGGCAATTGCCGAATCCTGTCAACAGCGGTTCAGTGAACTTCTCTTCTGTTTGAATCTTGATGCGTAAGTTCAGTCCAACTCCCTCAATTGGAATTTTGATGCGACAGCAGACGAGGTTTTGGAAAGGATTTCTCAATGTTTTCAAATGCAACCCTTGGCCTATTACGCATTCTTTGCAACTGCATCACAACTTCTAAGCATTGCATGCTCTACCTATCTGTCACGGGCCTGATATGGGAAGCTTCCTGGCGCCAAGGTATCTGCCTCTCCGACCTGAACCAATCCGCAATCCGGTCATTTAACAGACCTCAAACCTGCAGCGGAAACGTGTTACAAAAATATAATCAACCATCGACCAAAAGCCACAAATTAACAAAATTCATAACTAGCTAACCAATTCCCTAACCGTTGGTCAAGGAGCTCCATGACAGTTTAACCACTATTGTTGTCGCAGCTTATGTCATCTTGCTTTGCAACAGCATCACACCATCATTATCCTGCAGGAAATGGCCATGGATTAGTCCTGCATCCATTAGTACCTGTCATAGCACAACCAAGCTTAGTCGTTTCAAACAAGTTTTCAAACCGAGGCACATCAGTTAAGCATACCGAATGCAGCCACAACACAACAGAAGCATCGGAGAAAAATCTTTGGTCTAGTAGCCAAGTTGAGAATAATTTTGAAGCAATTGTTCCTGATGGGGCCATTGTTGCTATTCAAGATGCAAACCAACATATGTATTTTACAATTGACGGTGAAGAAAATTCTTTCAGAATAGGTGGTGCCATTCATTACTCTCTTGCAGGAGAAAGGCATCTTTTCAGGGTAAAAGCACTGCTTCCAAAAGGGACGACACTTGCAATCAAAAAGGGCTTTGGTCGTGTTTGTTGCAAGGCTACGACAATCACAAGTTTTTTTTGGGGAATGTTTCTGATATGGACTTGTTGTGTACTTTCTACCTGACTCGTTTGGAAGACAAGATGTTGCAGAATTGGTGCTGTCGTAATGATCGGTGGCAGACTGGTTTAGGGATCCAAAGGCATAACAAATGCTTCATCATGCTGATCCATGTCAGCTAGCATGTTTGATAGCATCACATAGCCGACACCGTGATCATGCTCTAACTCAAGAAGCTCCTAGGTGGAAATTCTCGCCAATGCAATACCTCCATGTACCTTACAATCACTTAACAGTGCCCTCCAAATGACAGTATTGGCCTCAAATGGAATCTCTAGAACTAAACGATGTGCTTCGTCCAGATGGTCGACCCTTCCAAGAAGGTCAACTGTACAGCCATAATGCTCCACTTTAGGATTAACACCACACACATGTAACGCATCATGCCGTCAATATCCTGCAGCAACAAATCCAAGCAAAGCCAAGGCCACGTGAAAAGAACCGTGTTTGAGCTCCTCATGTTTTCATTTGTTTACTGCAGTAACAAAAAAAACACAAAGCAATTGGCAAGTCAGTTGATGTTTCAGAAAAATATCCAAAATTGGTATTGAGACAAAGTTAGGACGAAAAGGGCGTATGTAAAATTACCGTTTCCGGGTTGTAGCATCAAACAGGACAACCCGATTCTGAGCACAAAAAGCACTTCTGGGAATTTCCCCTTTTGAACTCCACCATACCAAATCAAAAACCCTAATTTGTGAAGCATAAATAGAGAAGGAATCAGTGAGACACAAGGGCGAAACAATTGAGAGGCAGAACAAAAAACACCACAAAAGAACCCTAATCCCCAAATCAGAAAAGGAACCGATTGAAAGAAGCGAAGGAAGGAGATTCGATCGTTACCTGAGCTGCCAAACCACCGAAGGTGAGCTTTCGTTTGGGATTTTCATTTTAATCTCTGTTGTAGTTTGGCTTTTGGTGAGATGGTGAGAGTGACGCGATTTTGAGAGGAACGTGAGGTTGAGAGCGATTGAGCGAGCTTTGCTGAGAGTGATTGAAAGGGATTCGTGAGATTGTAAGAGACGAGTTTGTGAGAGGAGTTCGTGAGAGAGTGAGAGAGATGGGTGAGCGTTGATGAGCGATTTTGAGAGCAAAGAGAGATTTCGTTTGAGAGAGTTTTGAGGTGGAGAGATTCTGAGATTGAGGTTTGGGAGGAGGACGATTGAGCTTCGAAATTCTTCTGCGTTCTCCATTTTCATTTTTTTTTATTATTATCATTTGCTCTTTAATTAAAAATTATAAGACAAACCATATAACTCCATTTAAGTGACCTTTGAGTGTTTCCAGTAGACATTAACGTTGGTGTTTAACAATGATTCCATTTTTTTACTATTCCCAACTCACCAGCCTCTAAAACCCAACAGCCAAGCGGCTGGGTTTAATTATGGTAGTCCAACAGATTTCTTTTTTTATTAGTTTTTTATTTTAATTCTAATTTTTAATCTATCTTAGTTTATTTATCCAAACTAGCATCAAAATAACAACTAGTCATAAGTGGCCACATGGAGAGGGGTGGTTTCTTTGGTCTTTAGTGGAGTGGGTTCAATACCCACATATGTAGCATTTTATTTCTTTTAGCATTTTATTTCTTTTAACATTCTTTATGTTTATGTTTTATTATACTCATAGTTTCATTATTATTTAATAACACAAATCTATTTATTTCTTTTAACATCATCATCCATTCAAAGCCGCTTTAAACTATTAAAATCACACTTTTCTCGATTCAATGTCGAGCCCATTTCCATGCCCCTTGTAAGTCGATTGCTTTTAAGCATCGCCATCAACCTCACATGGCTTACTCTTGGGCCTTCTTACAATGAGCTCTTAAGCAACATCAACTTAACTTTCAATAATTTCAAACCTCGGTACTTTAATTGTTTTAATTTAATATTCAAATCATTTTCTAAATAAAACGTGAAGAAAAAGGTTACCTGGATGGAATGTCCAGTCGTAATCCCGAATATTAGGCTCAAGCTGTAAGAGCTTGCAAGCCATAAATATTCGTCTTCTCTTTAACACTCCAATATTCAAAATCATTTTCTTAATAAAGTTGGAAGAAAAAGATTACCTGGATGGAATGTCCAGTCGTAATCCCGAATATTAGGCTCAAGCTGTAAGAGCTTGCAAGCCATAAATATTCGTCTTCTCTTTAACACTCCAATATTCAAAATCATTTTCTAAATAAAAGTTGGAAGAAAAAGGTTACCTGGATGGAATGTCCAGTCGTAATCCCGAATATTAGGCTCAAGCTGTAAGAGCTTGCAAGCCATAAATATTCGTCTTCCCTCCAAAACATTCATAAATATTCGAATCATTTTCTTAGCAATATTGGAAAGAAACAGACTGCCTGGGTGGAATGTTCAGACGTAGTCCCGAGTATTAGACCCAAGTTGTAAGAGCTTGTAGGTCACAAGTACTCGTCTTTAAAACTTCAAAAATACTTAATTCCTACCTTAATACTTTTTCAATAAAGATGGAAATGGAACATGGTGTATACCGTGCACTCCTGAGACTAGGATTCGAGATGTATATCTCGCTCATCCAAGTCCTCGCCATCACTCAAAATACATCCAACCAATCAAACTCTTTTCTCGCCGCCGTGCGACTAACCAAAAAAAACTTTTTTCATAAACGAAAGATATATTGTCTTAAGGTGATACAAAACAATGTTTCAGCCAAAATTGTTGAGTCGAGATAAGTGATGCTTTTCCGAATGTAGATTTATAAATCCGTTCGATGTGTGGTATGCGTCCACTCCTCATCTGTTTTGGGTAAAACAATGTTTTCGTCGATTAATACATTATAGCTTTCGCTAAAATCGACCATCAAACAAACATTTTCTACCCATAACTACGTAAGCCTTGATTTCTCTTTTGAGATACGTAGGAGCAGGATTCGTAAATCTTGTCAGGCCCACTAATAAAAAACTTAGGTTTAGTCCTTAGTTAAAAATCCAAAAACTTTTCTTCTCATCCTTTCTTTCTTTCCTACCCGATAAATCGAAAAGCCTAATATTTCAACTAACACTAACGCACACAACTAACCTAATGGTTCCCGTTGAGTACAACGGACGTGAGGGGTGCTAATACCTTCCCCTTGCGTAATCGACTCCCGAACCCAGATATTGGTTGCGATGACCATATCTTATCCTTTCTTTTGTTTTGGGTTTTATCGATATTTCCCCTTTCCTTTTTAGGAACAAATAAAGTTCGGTGGCGACTCTGTTCAGTCCATCATTGCGAGCGTACGATCGCGCTTCGCTTTGAAGTCTTATCCCAATTTTTTCGAGGTGCGACACAAACACTCTCCTCAAAACTCGAAGTTGCAGCATTTCATTTGAAGCAATCGGTGGTGACTGAGACATGAGATTCGAGTGGAAACTGTGTGAAGGACTACACTCTTTACACGGGGGATCTTGGAACAACATACCTTGTTTTCAAGGCCTTCCAAGTAATCAAGCACTTGGATGATCTTAACTTGTGCTTGAAAATTGTTAAGGCTTGTGATTCTGCTTCAGCAAAATTTAGCCGTGTGACATTTATCTGTAGGTGTGCTGGTGTTTGTGCTTTTGGTGTTGTCATAGCTAAGCATGTTGGTGATGAAAGATTAGTTGACTATTACTTGAGACAATTCAAAGAGATTAAGCTTCCCCATGATTTTCCCTGTGAGGTACTGTATGGAATAACAGGTTACTTATGGGCCTGTTCATTCTCAAACAAGCATATCAATAAACACAAATACAAACTACTCACATGAGTCCAATTGTGGAAGAAGTTATAACAGCTGGTAGACAATTGTCTCAAAATGGAGGGTACCCTTTGATGTGTGAGGCATGGGGACTAACTAACAGGTTCTATGAGGAACACTTATCCAAGGAAAATGAGAAAATTGGTTGGCGGATTAAAGTATACAACACTCATCGACACCGCATGAAACCATTGTCAAAGAAAGTCTAACTTACACCCTTCAACATAAGCTGCTTCCCATAGTCGACTTGCAGAAGACATCATCAACATCTTTTTTAAAGAAGCAGGCATCAAAAGTTGTTCTAGTGGCACCTTTTTGTGTTTCATACTGCATAAATGGAAAGTTTCGACGAATTCAAACATGATGGAACTGTCAATAAAGCTTAAAGCTTTCTCTATATCACTAACTCTAGTGCGAATCAGGTCAAAGTTAATCACAAATAGAGTTTTTATAGGATTATGGTTTGCCTTTGATCCATCAGGATGACGCCCAAGTTCGCCCTAAAAATGATAAACAGAAGAACACTCAAGATCTTAAGAAGAAGGATGAAAATAAGCCTAATGTGTTTTGTGGTGGTTACTACAGTGTAAATTTGCAACCTAAAGCAAATAATCCTTTTGTGAACAATGTAGAAGTAGATTTTGGCATTTAAAATAAAAGAGAAAACATCCAAGGATACATCCTTCCCATTTGATGTGGATACTTGTCGTTCCATAGATTTGCTAGTTGGGTTAGCAATCGGAGAACCCAAACCACTGCACTAGTTATTGGGCAAGTTTTTTGTTCTTTGAGGCAATATTGCCTGTAGCCATGCATTAAGTGTTTTTCTCTTCTTTTTTTGTGACTCAAACCAAGCTAAGTTGTTGTGTATTTATTATAGTTTTAAAACAGCAGCAACCAAGATTTAAGAATAGATTGCAATGGGGAAGTATGTATATAAACCATATATGTACCTAATCTCCAAACGTTAACCTCTCTCAAAGAGATTCATTTCAGTCACAACAAATTAGGCTCCGAGTTTCCTTCATTTTTGTTCTCTCTTCCTTTACTACACAACCTAAACTCGACTTCGAATCAATTAACCGGTTATTTCCTGCGAATTTATCTTGTAGTATTTCTTTAAAACTTCCTGATATCTCACACAACTTTCTACAAGGAAAAATGCCATTTTACATTAATTTGAAGTCGTTGAACCGAACAATATTTTATTTTGGTAACCGTTTGTCAACAAGAGATTTCAGTGATTAACATTTGTCATGTACTGCAAGAAATTAATGTGTTAAGCCGAGATTTGAGAGGCCAAATACATCAAAGACGCAATTAGGACCAAGAGTACTAATCAGTATTACCGGAGGTTTATAGGAGCTGCATATTTTTTATTCTACTCTTTTGTTCATTTTGATGCAAATACATTTTCACCCGCTACTCAAAATAATGGTCCTTTATCAGTCTCAAGCTTTAGCCAACTGAGTGCTTCACTGAACACTGTTTTGGAAAGGCCCTCTGCACCACTAATGACCACTTCACCACAACCTAATTCCTTTGGAAATGGAAGGAACTCTTTCACCTCCAACATCCGGAAAACTTGTTTAACTCCGCTTAATGATGGTAAGCCATCAACCGTTCATTGCAGAAAGAATTAAAACAACATTGTAGCACTTCCTATGTCATTAATAGTTTGATATAAAAAGAAGGAATAGTGTTGAATGAACAAAAGGATCTTGAAGATTACATCGAAAAGCAAAAGGCATTCTACCAAATTCAGGATCCTGGCACATATACTCAGCTGGTTCTTGAGACTGTCGTCATTGAGATATTGTCCCTTCTTGTATCTGCTTCTCAAATAGTACAATCACTTGTTCATATTGTTATTAATATACAACTAACATTGATCCAGTCCAGCGATTCTCTCCACGGTCCCTAAAATGGTGTAGGGCAAGGTTCAATGTTGCCAACATCACCTTCAGGGAAAGCACATACTCCTTAGGTGGAAGTAGATCAACTTCTCCAGCTTCCTGAGTGAATACCACTAACTTTACTCCACGAAGTGGTTGTACAAATCATTTGTAACACCTCAGGCTTCGTGCCATCACCGACCATATTTTCAGGTCCATTAAAATAACATAATTCATTCAACTTTTATTCACCATGTTGCTGCTTATGTCTAATCTAAACAACCAATTGTACATGGATTTTATGGCGAAACACTGCCTGTCATTCATGATGATCAGAGAATACATTAGATATAAAGAATGCTGCAGCAAATGGCAATGCTCAACATCTAGACGAAGAGACAATCCATTTTCCTCCTGGTGATAAGTTGTTGTCTACTTGCACAAAACTACTGATGAAAGAACCTCTTGCTTTTCTTGTCTGCTACTTGTTTGTGATGACATGCTCCCAGGATGATGATAAACATAGATCTACTGTTGTTACATTTATTGTCGACCGGATCAAAGAATGTAGCATAGTTTCTAGCAATGAAAATTACATCATGCTAGCTACTCTTTTTCATGTTCTTGCCTTAATTCTTAATGAGGATCTCGTGGCACGAGAAGTTTCTTACAAGAGTGGATTAATCAGAATTGCCTCTCCGATCTACTCAACCAGCGGGATTCCAATCTTGATAGCAAAGAGAAAGTGCATGCTCAAGTATCTAGAGTTGTTGCAGAGATAGACTTTGAGAGGGTTATTAAATTGTAGTTCCTTGTGTCGAAGCAGGTGACTCGACAGAGCAAGGAAGTGTCGAACCACCTAGTGTGTTGAGTTGTGTTAGTGTGTCGAAGTGTCGAAGCATGTTGCTTCATACAGGATTTTGACTTAGGCATATTTTAGTCGTGTTAGCTATTTTAGGCTTTTATAGTTTTGGACTTTGGCTTGAGGTCCAACTTAACATAAATCTATAAATAGATGGAGTAACCCTTATTTTTGTAATGAGGTGAATAGAGCATTCATAACATTGTATTCACAGTATTTTGCAGTTGCAGTGTGAATAACAAGTTTTTCACACTTTGTGGGCATAGAGAAACTCTGCAGAATTTTAATTCTTCTTCTCCTTTATCGTTCTTTACTTTCTTTCTTTCTCCATTGTTCTTCTCTTTTCATTGCTATTATGTGGGTGATAACAATCTTGTTCATCAAGATTGATTGAAATTCTCCATAGGTTGTGGGGGATTTCCAACATCTGGTATCAAGAGCTCCAGTTAAACGATTCGTGGGAAGAAAGTCACCATGACAACGAATCATCCAAACAGGCATTTTCCAGCAAATCTTCCAATTCTCAAGAACAACAATTATGAGAATTGATGCAAGCAGATAAAGGTTGTGTTCTATTATCAAAATCTTTAAGATCTTGTGAAGGAAGAAGTAACAACGCTTGCAGAAGCCGCGACAGATCAAGAAAAGGTTGCACATAAAGAATTGAAGAAGAAAGATTATAAAGCTCTCTTTATAATCCATCAATGTGATGCAGATAACTTTGAAAAGGTTAGTGATGCAGAGTCAGCGAAAGAAGTATGGGAAATTCTGAAGAAATTGTTTGGAGGCGCGGAGAAGGTGGAAGAGGTGAGGTTACAAACTCACAAAAGAACATACGAATTACTTCAAATGGAAGACAATGAAAGCATAACTGATTTCTTCACCAAGGTTACGAAAGTGGTGAATCAAATCAAGGTATGTGGAGAAGTGTTGACATCAAGATTTATTGTTGGAAAGATCTTAAGGTCGTTGGCTCCAAAGTTCGACCACGTGGTAGTAGTCATAGAAGAGTCAAAACATTTGTCAAAATTGACAAAGGAAAAGCTTCAAGGGACACTTAAATCTCATGAACAAAGAATGACTGAAAGAGCTACAGGAAAGTATAAGAGTGATATGCCTTTGCAAGCTCAATCAGCAAAAGAAAGAAATAGCAAAGGAAGTTGGAATGGCAACAAAGGCAGAGGAGGTTAAAACAATTTGACTGGTCGAAATCACCAAGAAGGAAACTGGTCGAATCAGAGAAAACCCTGGAACCAAGGCAACCAAAGAGGTGGTATTGCAGGTAGAGGAAGAGGTGGTGGTCAAAAGACAGACAATAGTCACATTTAGTTTTACAATTGTCAAAGGTATCGTCACTACTCTAGTGATTGTCCAGAAAAGCAAAAGAATCAAGAAACTTATGCAAAGTTGGCGAAACATGAAGAAGAAGAGACGTTGTTGATGGTTACAACAAGAGATGAAGAGAGATTCAAGGACCAGTGGTACTTGGATTCAGGATGCTCATCACACATGTCTGGAAGAAAAGATTGGTTTGTCAACATAAAGCCCTTAATGAAGAACATGGTGAAATTTTCAAATGAGAACACTCTAGCAGCTGAAGGTGTTGGTGATGTTCTGATTATGAGGAAAGATGGAAAGAGGTCAGTAATTTCAAATGTGTTGTACATACCAGGCATGAAGAGCAATTTTCTCAACATAGGGCAGTTAGTCGAAAAGAACTACAAAGTGTCGATCGAAGACAAGATGATGAGAGTTTTCGACTCAAATGGAAGGTTGATCTTGAAGGCTCCAATGTCTCAGAATAGAACCTTCAAGATTGAGCTTAATATGATGGAGCATAAGTGTCTTACAACAGCAGTCACCAGAGATGAATGGATATGACACTATAGACTTGGCCATCTCAATTTCAAAGACATCAGAGATTTGAAGAGAAGAAATATGGTTTCAGGATTATCAAAAATCGAAATTCCAAACGAAGTGTATGAAGAATGCGTGCAGGCGAAGCATCATAAGAACAACTTCAGTAAGGATGCAAGAAGTAGGTCGAAGGCAATTCTTGAAGTCATATACCCTAATGTATGTGGTCCTCTCCAGGTGGATTCGATTGGAGGTAACAAATACTTTGTTACATTCATAGATGATTTCAGTCGAAAACTGTGGTCTTACCTGATCAAGAAGAAAAGTGAAGTGATCGAGGTATTTTCCAAATTTAAATCTATGGTCGAAAGACAGAGCGGTCGAAAGGTCAAGATTTTGAGAACTGATGGTGGTGAAGAATATGTGTCGAAAGACTTCGATGCATTATGTGTGAAAGAAGGGATTGTGCATGAGGTGGTGTCACCCTACACTCCACAACATAATGGAGTTGCGGAAAGGAAGAATAGAACCATCATGAATATGGTTAGAAGTATGTTAAAAGTCAAGCATCTACCTAAAATATTATGGGGGAAAGCTATGTCGACTACGGCATATATCCTGAACAGATGTCCGACGAAGAAGCTAGAAGGAATCACGCCATAAGAATATTGGTCTGGTGTCAAGCCTAGCTTGAGTCATCTGAGGGTGTTTGGATCTATAACACATAGACATGTATCAAATTAGTTGAGAATAAAATTTGATGACAAGTCAAATCAGATGATCCTGATAAGATATCATTCGACTGGAGGATACAAGTTGTTCGACCCAGGGAATAAGCAAGTGGTGATCAGCATGGACGTGATCATAGATGAGCTTAGAGAATGGGATTGGACTGAGAATGTCAAGAAAGATTCAGTGAGAATCTTTTATGATGAACCAGCTAGTGAAGTCGAAAGAGAAGTTCGACAGGAAGAAGTCAGAGGTGAAGCAGGCCCAAGCAGACCTCAGAGAACAAGACACATGCCTGCAAGGTTGCAAGAATGTGTGATTACATCAGATGATGTGGTCGATGAAAAAGGTGAGTTGGTACATTATACTTTCTACACAGATGTTGAACCTGTCAATGCAGTTGAGGCATTGAAAGATTCGAAGTAGATGAAAGCAATGAACGAAGAGCTGAAGTCAACAATACTTGGTTACTTGTCGAATTACCCCAAAACAAGAAGGCAATCGATGTGAAGTGGGTATACAAGGTGAAATTGAATCCTAGAGGAGAAGTGACTTGACACAAGGCGAGACTTATGGTGAAAGTATTTCTTAAGAAAGAAGGAATCGACTTCGATGAGGTTTTTGCACTTGTTGTTAGGATCAAAACAATCAGGTTGGTTGTTGGTCTAGCAAACATGAACAACTGGCAGATGTGTCAGATGGATGTGAAATGTGCATTCCTTAATGGCCCTTAGAAGAAGAATTTTACGTTGCACAACCAGACGGGTTTGTGAAACATGGCGAAGAAAGAAAAGTGTACAGGTTGCATAAAGCCCTGTACGGACTTAAACAAGCTCCAAGAGCTTGGAACAATAAGATAAATGGTTTTCTAAGGAAGAAGGAATTTGTGAAGTGAACAAGTGAACAAGTGAACGTGGAGTATATGTAATAAGAAGCAATACATAAAACTTATTGGGTCACTTTTATACCTTTGTCATGCCTGACTTAGCATACAATGTAGGTATGGTGAGTAGGTTCATGCAGAAGCCAAAGGTATCACATCTAGCAACGACGAAGAGGATACTAAGGTATCTGAAAGGAACTCTCGACTATGGCATTTTGTTTCCTGCAGCTGATGAAGGAAAAGAATGCAAATTAGTGAGACACACCGACTCAAGTTGGTGTAGTGATGCTGAGGATCGAAAATCCACAGCTGGCTATTTGTTTATGCTAGATGGTGCACCAGTTGCTTGGAGTTCGAGAAAAAAGCCAGTAGTGGCATTATCATCGTGCGAATCAGAATACATATATGCTTTTCTTTGTGCATGTCAAGCAACATGGATGGTGAATCTGGTCGAAGAGATAATAGCGAAGAGTTATGCAGCAATTACCATGAAGATCGACAACATGTCAGCTATCAATCTGGCAAAGAATCCGATAACACATGGTCGAAGCAAGAACATCGAGATGAGGTTCCATTATCTTCAAGAGCAGGTAGCAGATGGGAAGATGAATGTGGAACACTGCAGAACTGAGAATCAAATTCCAGACATCATGACGAAGGGAGTGCAGGTCGAAGTGCCCAGAAGACTAAGAGCTATGATGAATGTATATAGCTTAGACACAATGAGTTAAGTGGTGTGTTGAATTGTAATTCCTTGTGTCGAAGCAGGTTGCTCGACAGAGCAAGGAAGTATCGAACCACCTAATGTGTTGAGTTGTGTTAGTGTGTCGAAGTGTCGAAGCATGTTGCTTCGCACAAGATTTCGACTTAGGCCTATTTTAGTAGTGTTGCTTATTTTGGGCTTTTATAGTTTTGGGCTTTGGCTTGAGGTCCAAGTTAACCTAAATCTATAAATAGAGGGAGTAACCCTTATTTTTGTAATGAGGTGAATAAAGCATTCATAACATTGTATTCACAGTATTTTGCAATTGCAAAATGAATAACAAGTTTTCCACAGTTTGTGGGCACAGAGAAACTCTATAAAATTTTAATTCTTCTTCTCCTTCATCGTTCTTTACTTTCTTTCTTTCTCTATTATTCTTCTCTTTTCATTGTTATTATGTGGGTGATAACAATCTTTTTCATCAAGATTGATTGAAACTCTCCATAGGTTATGGGGGATTTCCAACAAGAGTTAGAAGCAGTCATGCAAACAGGAGCAAATAAATCCAAACGGAATTACACAAAACTTCAAACAAAAGTCACTTCATTAACTAACTACAACTTATCTCAACTAACTAAAATCTCTTGTAACTAACCCAACCCTAACCATCAACTAACTGCCCGAATTAGTTAGAACCTTCCCTTTTTTTCAATTTAATTAACACTTGCAATACACTTCAATTCACTCTTACACAAACACAAAATATAACTAATTTCATTGAGACTCAATCCTAACCTTTCTTAAATCCCTCACATGGATTGCAATCCAAGGGCATATATTCAACATTCTTAACTAACTAACATAATTTTCCTCCAAAATTCATCCATCATGTCGCGCCTCAAAAAATACCCGAGCGCATCGCACGCTCGAAATACAACAGAATCGCCATTGAATTTTATTTATTCTAAGAGAAAGGAAAAATATCAATAAAATTCAAAGGGAAGAGAAAAGGGGTAAGGAAGTCGGCTATGCAAGGGGGAGGTATTAACATCCCTCACATCTGTTGTACTCAACGAGAATCATTTTGATTATTCTTTGCGTGTATAGGTGTTATTATCTAAAGATTATTTGTGATTGGTTTTAATTAAGGGAAAACTAGTTTTTAAATAATGTGCTCGCAAAGATTTCGAAACCTAGTGCCTACATATTCCCATGGTGCAATGAGAACATCAGAGTTTCGTAGTTCGTGGGTAGAAAATGAGTATTTGTTGGTTGATTTTAGGGAACAAAGTTATAATCGTATCATAGAAGTATTTTGACGTTAGATGTTTGATCCTGGTTCAGATGCTCTAAGATGTTAGTCTGACTGCTAAAGAATGGATCATAACAGTTCTTTTATGAAAAGAAAATTGTTGTTTGGACAAAGAAATGAAAATGTGGTGTCTGGACCAAGAACAAAACTTAAAGGTGGTGTCTGAGCCAAGGACTTAAAATTAAAAGTGGTGTATTAACCAAGAACAAGAATTAAAAGTGGTGTCTTAACCAAGAACATAAATTAAAAGTGGTGTCTTAACCAAGAACAAGAATTAAAAGTGGTGTCTTAACCAAGAACATAAATTAAAAGTTGTGTCTTAATCAAGAACTGAAATTATAAAAGTGGTGTCTTAACTACAGATGGAAATTAACAGTGGTGTTTGAACCAAGAACTGAAGTGTAAAAATGGTGTCTAAACCAAGAACTGAATTGTAAAAATGGTGTTTAAACCAAAGAAGTGAGAGAGAAATATTATGAAATGATTTTGATGTTGATTGTGATTGATTTTAGTCCGAAGACGAACGTTGAAAGTTTTCTTGATTTGAATTGCACTAAAGTCTATAAATGGAGGTGAATATTTTAAACAATTGGGTCATACGTCCCGTATCCAAAGGTATTCAAAATAAGGATAGAAATGTTCCCTCTCATTCTTCTCCATTTCTTAAGGCTCGTGGCGCATAATTTGCATCATATTTGTTAAGTGTTTTATGATTTATACTTGATGTTGGATCAAGTTTATTTGCAAAAATGGTTTTAGTCTTGAATGGACAAAGAGAGAGATATGATTGAAAGAACGAAATATAATACCAAATATGAGGAATGAAGCTTGATGTTGTCATGCATTGATTGTCCTATCTTCTATGGTTTTAGAAAGAGGGATTGCATTTAACCTAAAGGAACATGTATGGCACAAATCCTAAGTCTTTCTAGTTTAAATTAAATAATCAAATGACCTTTAATTATCTAATTGAAAATGCTCTTAAGGGATCATGCAAGATTATATGTTGTTTGAAAATATATTATTTCTGGTTTTACTATTGCATTTAATACTACCTTTAATTTTCTTTATTCTCCATTAAAGAGAAAATCAATTGTATTAATTGTATCTTCACTATATAAACCAACTTAAGGCTGACGAATAAAAATAACAACTTTTACCTATTTTTTCCAATATGGTATCAAGAGCACTAAGTTAGGGGTTACCGTAAAGCTTTCCTCAACCTATTATTATTCAGTTAGGAGCACTGGGTTAGGGGTTACCGTAAAACTTTCTTCAACCTATTTTTGTTGGGTTAGGGATTACCATAAAGCTTTCCTCAACCTATTTTTATTAGGTTATGGGTTACCATAAAGCTTTCCTCAACATATTTTTGTTCGACCCACTTTCTTACCCGACCCGATTCATATACCCGTTTAGCCTCCTATAGCGAATAACAACAACAAGTGGCCTTCCCCATCAGTTTGATGACTTGAAGTCACTAAGTGTAGACATATGATTCCCACATCTAACTTCTCCTTTATGAAGTGTCGATCAATCTCGATATGCTTGGTTCTGTCATGTTGAATTGGATTATGAGCTATGCTAATAGCAGTTTTACTGTCAGAGTACAATTTCAATGGAAGCTCAATTTTCATCTTAAGTTCTTATAGGACTCTAAGGATCCATAATCCTTCACAAATACCTCGATACATAGCTCTAAACTCGGCCTCTACACTACTCCTTGCTACAAATCCTTGTTTCTTTCTCCTCCATGTCAAAAGATTACCCCAGACATAGGTATAATATTCAGAGGTTGATCTTCTATTTGTGATTGAACCTGCCCAATTGGCATCAGTGAAGATAGACACATTTCTTTCACTAGTCTTCTTAAAAAGCAGTCCTTTTACAGGATTTTCCTTCAAATATCTCAGTATCCTATAGACTGCCTCAAGATGTTCCTCAAAAGGAGAATGCATAAACTGACTCACTACACTAACTGAGAAAGCAATATCAGGTCGAGTATGTGACAAATAAATCAGTTTCCCAACCAATATTTGATATCTCCCAATATCAACAAAAACATTACCTTCTGCCCAAAGTTTAGCATTAAGATCCATAGGGGTATTTGCAGGACGACATCCACTCATTCCTATTTCTTTCAACAAGTCTATAATGTATTTCTGTTGTGAAACCAAAATACCATTTTTTGACCGAGCAACCTCCATACCTAAAAAATATCTCATGAATCCCATGTCCTTTATTTCAAAGTCTACTGCCAATTTATCTTTTACTCTTGCCATTTCCACTGTATAGTCTCTAGTAAGGACAATATCATCAACATAAACAATCAGGACAACAGCTTTCCCATCGTAGGAGAATTTTGCGAACAAGGTGTGATCAGCCTGTCCTTGGATGTACCATTGTTTCTTCATGAACTAAGTGGATTTTTCAAACCAAGCTCTAGGGGACTGCTTTAATACATACAAAGACTTATTTAGTTTGCACACATTTTATCCAAATTTGTTTTCAAAGCCAGAAGGAATATCCATATATACTTCTTCTTCTAGATCACCATTAAGAAATGCATTCTTAACATCTAACTGATGCAAAGGCCAATCCATGTTAGCAGTAAGAGACAAAAGAATTCTGATAGTGTTCAATTTTGCAATAGGATAAAATGTCTCTGAGTAATCTATACCATAGGTATGAGTAAAGCCTTTAGCCACCAAGCGAGCCTTGTACCTTTCAATTGACCCATTTGAATTATACTTCACAGTAAACACCCATTTGCATCCAACTGTCTTCTTGCCATCTGGTAGTGACGTAACACTCCAGGTTTTGTTCTTTTCAAGAGCTTTAATCTCCCCAAGTACAACTTCCCTCCACTTTGGAATTTCTAGAGAAACTTGTATACTTTTTGAAATTTCTACACTAGATAATTTTGAAGTGAAGGCAAACATAGATAAATACAAAATTGAATATGATATAAAATTGGACATGGGATGTTTAGTGCAAGATCTGACAGGTTTTTTAATGGCAACAAGATCATTTATACCAGGATACAAAATACGACTCATAAATAGAGATAAACCTACATTTTCTTATGTTAGGAAATTAATCATTCCCCGGTTCAGATTCCTAACAGTGTTGAGATGTGGACTGGTCCTTTCCTTTATGGTGCTTTTTCACAAAAACCTTTCCTTTCCAAGTCCTGTTTCCTAATTCAAATTTGTTTTGCTGAAGTGACTCATTATTTTGTGGCATTTCAATTAGATCATCATTATCATCATTTTCAGGATTCTCATTGTTTTCTACAAGAGAAAATGTAGGCTTAGATTCACAAGGTTCCTTACTCATAATAAGAGTAGGATCAGATAAAGAATCATGACCATTTTCTGTTGGTGTAGGTGTAAAAATCTCATAATTTTGTGATACTGGCAAAGATAAGTTATTTAAAAAACTCATGTCCTCAATTTGAAACGAGTCTTCGTTTATCTCCCCCCTTAAAGATGAGTGTCATAAAAGAAAGGTTTATTTTCAAAGAATGTAACATCCATAGTGACAAACATTTTCTTATTTATTGGATCAAAACATTTATATCCTTTTTGGGTTGGGGAGTATCCAACAAAGACACATTTTATAGCACGTGGCTCAAGTTTTCCAACATTTTCATGTTCATGAACAAAGGTTGTGCAACTAAATATTTTTAAAGTTAAATTAGTTAAAGCACGAGTACTAGGAAAACATTCTTTGAAGACATTAATAGGAGTTTGAAAATTGAGAATTTTGGAGGGCATTTTGTTAATTAAATACGCAGCTGTTAAAACAGCTTCGCCCCACAAATAATTTGGTACTTTATTTGAAAAAAGTAGAGCTCTAGCAACCTCTAGTAAATGTCTATTTTTCCTTTCGACCACTCCATTTTGTTGAGGAGTATTAGGACATGAACTTTGATGTACAATCCCATTTTTTAGAAAAAAATCACCCAGGGTAGTGTTAAAATATTCTTTGTCATTATCACTTCTAAAGACTTAGATTTTTGTTTGAAATTGGTTATGTACCATTGAAAAAAATTCTTTTGAGTTTGATAAACATCTGATTTCCCCTTTAATAAGTACACCCAATATACTCTTGTATGGTTATCTATAAATGTGATAAACCATTTTTTGAGAGAGAATGTACTTGTACGGTTAAGACCCTAAACATCACTGTGAATAATAGAAAAAGGTTTAGACGGTTTATAAGGTTGTAATGAAAACTAGGAACGATGATACTTTGCAAACTCACATGCTTCACATTTAAACAAAGAAAAGTTTTTATTGTGAAATATCTTAGGAAACAAGTGTTTTAAGTAACGAAAACTAGGATGACCTAATCTTAAATACCATATCATAATGTTGTCATCTTTATTATTCAAAACAGAAAAAAAACTCAAAGCAGGAACTTATTGGTTGTTGGTTCTATGTGTTGGCAACAATTTTGGTAAAATCTAGAGTGTTCACAAGTTATCACAAGTGTTGTCTTGACATAAGATAACATGTACCTGCAGTGTGTTTAAAATGTGAATGTGCAGGATTTTACTGAGATGTTAGACCCGATGTCATGACATCTGTATACAGAACATTCAGTCTGAATGTTATGTATTGTGTGATTGCGTTTTTATGCTAATCTATGTGTGATTGAATAGATGATTGAATGCACCATTCAATCAGTAATTACAACCAGATTGACTTATTTTCCAACGAGATATAATCAGCTGTCATGAGAAGATCTGAATGGAAAATAGTTTTAGGGTTTTATGATGTCCAAGCCCAGCCAAACACTTCTATATAAAGGACATCGAAACCTGATTTTATACACAAGAAATAACGAACGAAATATTGAGAGAGAATAAGGGTTTTAGTCTTGTGTGGTCGTGTGTATTGTGAGCCATTCATTCATCCATTGATGATTGAATTGGACTGACTTTTGAGTTATAATTTGTCCACTCTAAGATTTGAAGCATGAGTGTGTGTTTACTTGATTGAAGCTTTTAAATAAGATAGAGTATGTGTTCTTGAAGAGTGTCTTCTTTTCATTGTAATTCTTGTTTTATATCACTGTTGTGATTGAGGGGGAGTGAGTAGGATCTCACATCTAAGAGTTCTTAGGTAGAAGTCACATGGGTAGAGATTAGGTGAAAAGACTGTAACTTGAAATTGTTTACTGAGAGTCTTTGAACTGATTTTGTTTAGTGGATTTCCTTCCTGGCTTGGTAGCCCCCAGACGTAGGTGAGTTTGCACCGAACTGGGTTAACAATTGCTTGTGTCACTTGCATTATTGTTCTTTATCTTTTATCCTGTTTATATTGTTCAGATATTAGTGTTGTGACATTACCTTCGACATCTCATACTGATACCAGAATTTCAATTGGTATCAGAGCAGGCATCCTGCTCTGGTTCTGGGTGAGATATAGGGACGGTACTTTCTGGTACTATGGATAGAGACGGAGGATCTGTTTACAGACCACCTATTCTGGATGGATCCAACTATGACTACTGAAAACCTCGAATGGTAGCCTTCCTAAAATCTTTGGATAATAAGGCTTGGAAGGCTATTTTAATAGGCTGGGAACATCCAGTTATTACTAAGGATGGAGAAGTTACAACTGAGAAGAGGGCTGAGGAACAATGGACCAAGGAGGAGGATGATCTAGCCCTTGGAAACTCTAAAGCATTGAATGCTATATTCAATGGGGTTGACAAGAACATATTTAGATTGGTGAACAACTGTGAGGTGGCTAAAGATGCTTGGAATATTCTCAAAACCACTCATGAAGGCACCTCTAGAGTGAAGATGTCTAGATTGCAGCTGCTCACTACCAAGTTTGAAAATTTAAGGATGAAAGAAGATGAAAACATCAATGACTTTCACATGAATATCCTTGAAATTGCTAATGCCTCAGGAGCCCTGGGTGAGAAGATGTTAGATGAAAAACTAGTGAGGAAAATACTCAGGTCACTTCCTAAGAGATTTGCCATGAAAGTGACAGCCATAGAAGAGTCTCAAGACATTTGCAGTATGAGAGTGGATGAGCTAATTGGATCCCTCCAAACATTTGAGTTGGGAATGTGTGATGGATTTGAAAAGAAAGTCAAAAGCATAGCCTTCATGTCAAACACTAAAGAGAAAGAGGACGAAAGTGGTCAAGATACTGATGAAGATCTGGCAAATGATGTAGCATTGTTGGGAAGACAGTTTAACAAACTTCTGAAAAAGATGGATGTAAGGTCTAGGTCTAATGTCAAGAACATCTCATCTAACATCAGTAGGTCCAATAATGCTGGTAGAAGAACAAGATCTGATGAAAAGTCCAAAGAAGGAAAAGGAGTTCAGTGCCATGAATGTGATGGGCATGGACACATTAGAGCTGAATGTGGGACCTACCTCAAGAAACAGAAGAAGAGTCTTGCTGATACCTGGTTTGATGAAAGTGAAACAGAAGGAGAGTCTGCAAATCTTGTGACTACCTTGACAGAAAGATGGGATTCTGATGAAGACTCAAGTGATGATGAAGTAACCTTTGATGAGTTAGCCACTACCTACAGAAAGTTGTGTCACAGAAGTGAATAAGTGTGTCAACAAGTGGAAAGTCAGAAGAAAGTGATAATACAACTGGAGAATGAGAAGGCAGAACACTTGGAAACCATCTCTAAGTTGAAGACTGAAGGAGTGTTCTTGAACTCCAAACTGGATGAGATGACAAAGTATGTCAAAATGTTGAACAATGGATCAGACACCTTAGACAAAATTCTCCAAACTGGAAAAATGGCAGGAGACAAGTTTGGCCTTGGGTTCAATGAATCCAAACCTGAGTGTAGTCACACTAGTAGCAAACCAAAGATGTCACATCATGTGTCACAACATCATAAGGAAAGACAGCATAAAGGAAAACACCAAAGATGATATGTCATTACTGTGGAAAATTTGGCCACATAAAACCATTCTGCTATAAGTTGTATGGCTATCCTAGTCCTTCTCATCATCAACCTAGACCCAAACATCACATACCTGTCAACAGAAAATAATGGGTTCCTAGGGCTAATGTTACTAACCTGATAGCTCACACTTCCTTTAGAGTTTCAGCCAAAGAAGACTGGTATTTTGACAGTGGATGCTCCAGACACATGACTGGAAACAAAAACCTGCTAACTGAACTTCATCCTCATGCCACCAACTATGTAACCTTTGGTGATGGAGAAAAGGGTGAAATCAAGGAGAATTGAAAGCTAAACTGCCCGGGAGTCCCTAACCTTGACAATGTCCTACTTGTTAAAGGACTGACTGCAAACCTAATAAGCACCAGTCAACTATGTGACCAAGGTCTAACTGTAAACTTCACCAAAACTGAATGTCTGATTACTAATAAAGAAAATGAAGTGATCATGAAAGGAGTCAGGTTTAAGGACAACTGCTATACGTGGAGTTCTCAAGAAACTAGTTATTCATCAATGTGTACTCTAGCCAAAGAAGAAGAAGTGAAGATATGGCATCAAAAATTGGGCCATCTGCATCTTAAAGGAATGAAGAGGATTATATCTGTTGAAGCTGTCAAAAGAATTCCAAACTTGAAGATTGATAAAGGAAGAGTGTGTGGGGAATGTCAGATTGAAAAACAGACAAAGATGTCACATCAGAAGCTCAGACATGACACCACTTCCAGAGTGCTGGAACTTCTCCACATGGACTTGATGGGACCTATGCAGGTGGAAAGTCTTGGTGGGAAAAAGTATGCTTATGTGGTGGTGGATGACTTCTCTAGATACACCTGGGTCAATTTTGTAAGAGAAAAATCTGATGTATTTGAAGTCTTCAAAGATCTTTGTCTAAGACTTCAAAGAGAAAAAGAAAGTCAGGTTATCAGAATCAGAAGTGATCATGGGAAAGAATTTGAGAACAACAAATTTGCTGGATTCTGTGCATCAGAAGGAATTAGTCATGATTTTTCATCTCCCATTACTCCTCAACAAAATGGTGTGGTAGAAAGGAAAAATAGAACTCTCCAAGAATCAGCCAGAGCTATGATTCATGCTAAGAAATTGCCCTACCACTTCTGGGCTGAAGCTATGAACACATCCTGTTATGTTCACAACACAATAACCTTGAAGAAAGGGACTCCTAATACTTTATATGAAGTCTAGAAAGGGAGAAGACCTACAGTCAAATACTCCCATGTGTTTGGTAGTAAATGTTATATCTTGACTGATCGTGAACAAAGAAGGAAGATGGATCCCAATAGTGATGAAGGAATATTTCTGGGCTACTCAACAAACAGCAGAGCATTTAGAGTCTTTAATTCCAGAACAAAAGTAATGATGGAATCTATCAATGTTGTGGTTGATGATCAACAGACTGATGTCACAGACGATGTTGAGACATCCGTAAATGATCCCCCAGTTGATTTCCTAGACAAAAGTAATGAGAGTGAACTCACTCAAGTTGAACCTGAAGCTGACAAAATTAATAAGAGACCCTCTATCAGAATTCAGAAGGATCATCCTAAAGATCTCATTATAGGAGACCCAAATAAAGGGGTCACAACTAGATCAAGGGAAGTGATCTCACATGGCTGTTTTGTGTCCAAGATTGAGCCTAGGAATGTTAAGGAAGCCTTGACTGATGAATTCTATATCAATGCCATGCAGGAAGAGTTAGGCCAATTTAAGAGAAATGAAGTATGGGAAATGGTTCCAAGACCTGAAGGAATAAATGTCATTGGAACAAAGTGGGTGTACAAGAATAAATCTGATGAACAAGGGGTGGTTACTAAAAATAAAGCAAGATTAGTAGCACAAGGATACACTCAAGTTGAAGGAGTTGACTTTGATGAAACATTTGCTCATGTAGCTCACCTTGAGTCCATTAGACTATTGCTTGGAGTGGCATGTATTCTGAAGTTTAAACTGTTCCAAATGGATGTAAAAAGTGCCTTCTTGAATGGTTACTTAAATGAGGAAGTGTATGTTGAACAACCTAAAGGATTTACAGATCCAAATCTTCCAAAACATGTGTATAAGCTAAGGAAAGCCCTCTGCGGGTTGAAACAAACTCCTAGGACTTGGTATGATAGACTCACAGTGTTCCTCATTAACAATGGATACAGGAAGAGAGGCATTGACAAGACCCTATTTGTTAAGAATGAAGGAGGAAAACTCATGGTGGCTCAAATATATGTGGATGATATTGTGTTTGGTGGGATGTCAGATCAGATGGTCGAACATTTTGTTAAACAAATGCAGTCTGAATTTGTAATGAGCCTTGTTGGAGAGCTGACCTATTTTCTTGGGCTACAAGTCAAGCAGATGGAAGATTCTATCTTTCTATCTCAAAGCAAATATGCCAAAAACATTGTTAAGAAGTTTGGCATGGAGAATGCAAGTCATAAAAGGACACCTGCTCCTACACATCGGAAAGTCTCCAAAGATGAAAATGTTGTGTTTATGCTAGATATCAAGCTCAACCAAAAGTCAGTCACGCAAACCAAGTGAAAAGGATATTGAAATATGTCAATGGCACCAATGACTATGGGATGTTGTATACTCATGGATCTGGATCTATGCTGACTGGATACTGTGATGTTGACTGGGCTGGAAGTGCTGATGATAGGAAAAACACATCATGAGGATGTTTCTTCTTGGGGAACAACTTAATATCATGGTTTAGTAAGAAACAAAATTGTGTGTCTCTGTCCACTGCTGAAGCTGAATACATAGCAGCTGGAAGCAGTTGTTCTCAACTGGTTTGGATGAAATAGATGCTGACTGAATACAATGTCACGCAAGATGTCATGACATTGTACTGTGACAACCTGAGTGCTATAAATATTTCTAAGAATCCTATTCAGCACAGCAGGACAAAACATAATGATATTTATCATCATTTTATTAGAGAACTAGTGGAAGAGAAAATCATAGCCCTGAAGCATCTTACTACTGAAATGCAATTAGCTGATATATTTACAAAGGCTTTGGATGCTAATTAATTTGAATGTCTAAGAGGGAAATTAGGGATTTGTATCTATGAGAGTTTATAGTAATTAATTTGGAGTGGAAAAGGTAGTAAAAATATTGTCTTCCCACTTAAAAGAAAGTGCCCCATTTATGGTAAATCATCACCTAGTATTGGAACTTCCATCTATAGCATTTTCACACGCAACCTCTACTCAAACATTTTCGCCTGCCTTCAACTTCATCAACCTTCTCTGCTAGGGCAACACAAATCTTTCCACAAGAACAACAAGATGTCACAACATCCTTCACGATCTAGTTCTAAAAACACCAAACCTGCGCACAAAGCTAGAACGCCCTTTATGGACTTTCTTAATGAAGACATTTTGGAAGTGATTCCCCTGTCAGTCATTTCAGACGATGCTCCTGGTTCATCCTCCACTGCATGCCATACTCAAGGTAACAATTCTAATATCCCTAGCTCTAAGGACGACATACATCATACTGATCGTGCCATTAGAAATCTTGTCACGAGGATCCTTAATGAAGGACACTCTGTAAAGGGAGTTTCTACTCCTCTATCAAGAAGGGACCCCTCTCCTGAGGTTGGACCTCACAATGAGAAAGATGATGATTCATCTAGGTCTGAAAAAGATATAGCTGCTAAAGGATTGTGCTCTTTAGGGCAAACTTTGCCTAGTAAGAAATCTGTAGCATCACTTACTGCAAATACTTCTCAGTCTAAGAAGTATGACTCTGCTAAAAAGGTGATTGACCTGGAAGATGAGAGCTTAGATGATGAAGATGATAACCTGCTTCATCACTTGAAGCCTAGTGTAGCTAAGAGGATAAAGACCAGAAAAGGTAGGTTTGTGGCTGAGATGATGACAGCCAAAACTGCTAAGAAGGCTACTGCTGTAGGCCCCTCAAAGTCTTGGAGTAAAATGGAGGTGAAGAAGAGAAAAGTGAGAGAAAGTTCTGACTCAGATGAAGATGTTGAAGAAGATGTCCCTGACATCTCTCCTGTCAAGAGGGCAACTGTTAGAAAATCCCCTGCAAAAGTTGTTGTTGTACACTTGGATAATATTTCCTTCCATCTTGAAGATGAAGCAGCAAAATGGAAGTTTGTAATCCAAAGGAGAGTGGCTATGGAAAGAGAATTGGGCAAGGATGTTGTGGAGGTTAAAGAGGTTATGGACCTGATTAAGTCTGCTGGATTAATGATAACTATTACTGGGTTATGTCAGTGTTTTAAAGGTCTGGTTAAAGAATTTGTAGTGAACATCCCTGAGGACATTGTTGATAAAAACAACAAAGAGTTTTGTAAGGTGTTTGTTAGAGGGAAGTGTATCAATTTTTCTCCAACTCTGATTAATAAGTTCCTAGGAAGAGGAACAGAAGGTGCTTGTGAACTAGAAGCCACAGACAATGAGGTCTGTAGGGAAATAACTGCTAGATAGGTCAAGGAGTGGCCTAGTATGAAGCATCTCCCTGCTGGAAAGCTAACTGTGAAATATGCTATCTTGCACAAGATAGGGTCAGCAAATTGGGTACCAACCAATCACATCTCTACAATCTCAAATGCTTTTGGAAGGCTCATATTTTCTATTGGAACCAAGCTGAATTTTGATTATGGTAGATTCATGTTTGAACAAATTGTCAAGCATGCTTCTACAAATGCAGTGAAGCTGCCCATAGCTTTTCCCTCGATGATTTATGGGATAATCTTGAGCCAGCAACCTGGAATTATTAGCACAAATGATCTTCCTTGTAAAAGAAAACCTCCCCTGTCAGTTCATTACAAATTATTTGAAGGCAGTCATGTCAATAACATTGTCATGACATCTGCTGTGAAGAAGACAACCTCAAAAGGTGGTATGATTACTGAATTGAAAGAAACTTGTGAGGAATTGGAGACTGGGATAAGGGTAGCTAAAACCAGGAAAGAAGCTTTGGAGGTTCTGATTGATAGCTTGGAGCAAGCTGATAGAGATAATGTTGGACAGGCCAAGGAAACAGAAGCCCAAACCTTTAGTGAGAGGTATGAATCTCAGGATGAATCAAGTGGCAGTTCTGGTTCTGAAGCTGATGAAGATGCAAACTCCTCTGACTGAGTTTTGATAAAGATTGTTCCTCACTTTTCTGATGATATGTTGTTCTGGATGTTCTGGTGGTGTTTTTTTTGGCAGTCATATTTTGATGCCTTGATGTATTTTTTTGGGTCTTTTTGATTTCTCTGGATTTTTATATCAGCTTGTATAGTTGTGTTTGTTTGTGGTTCTGTAACACCTAACAATATGTTTTGACATTCTATGTGACATTCTGTTGGACTAATAGACATTTATTTTGTCTCATTGGTCTCTTTTGGCTAAAAAGGGGGAAGAGTAGCTAAAGGAGCTATAACTAAAGTAGCTATGCTATAAACAGATGACAGAAGTAGCTATGCTATAAACAGATGACAGAAGTAGTTATGCTATAAATAGATGACAAATGATGTTGAAAAGGATGTTTTTTGTAGTATAGGTGATGTCAGATGGGATGGTGGTTGTTACTATAGCTAAAGTAGCTATGCTATAAATAGATGACAGAAGTAGCTATGCTATAAACAAATGACAAAAGTAGCTATGCTATAAACAAATGACAGAAGTAGTTATGCTATAAACAAATGACAGATGATGTTGAAAAGGATGTTTTGTGTAGTATAGGTGATGTCAGATGGGATGGTGGTTGTTACAGGTGTTGTTGAAGGAGATGTCTGTGTTAAGCAGACTGAGGGGGAGAAGAAGCACTTGTGTGTTTAATATGTGTTTACTAGTTGCTATTTTAGCTAGTAAATGTGTGTTTTATTACTTCTGCTGCTAAACTGCTGATGTGTTTTTTTACTCTTGTGAACAAATGGTATGATGTATGTTTTAGCCAAAATTTGCCAAAGGGGGAGTTTGTTGGTTCTATGTGTTGGCAGCAATTTTGGTAAAACCTAGAGTGTTCACAAGTTGTCATAAGTGTTGTCTTGACATAAGATAACATGTACCTGCAGGGTGTTTAAAATGTGAATGTGCAGGATTTTACTGAGATGTCAGACCCAATGTCATGACATCTGTATACAGAACATTCAGTCTAAATGTTATGTATTGTGTGATTGTGTTTTTTATACTAATCTATGTGTGATTGAAGAGATGATTGAACGCGCCATTCAATCAGTAATTACAACCAGATCGACTTATTTTCCAACGAGATATAATCAGTTGTCATGAGAAGATCTGAATGGAAAATAGTTTTATGGTTTTATGATGTCCAAGCCCAACCAAACACTTCTATATAAAGGACATGGAAAACCTGATTTTATTCACAAGAAATAACGAACGAAATATTGAGAGAGAATAAGGGTTTTAGTCTTGTGTGGTCGTGTGTATTGTGAGTCATTCATTCATCCATTGATGATTGAATTGGATTGACTTTTGAGTTGTAATTTGTCCACTCTAAGCTTTGAAGCATGAGTGTGTGTTTACTTGATTGACGCTTTTAAGTAAGATCAAGTATGTGTTCTTGAAGAGTGTCTTCTTTTCATTGTAATTCTTGTTTTATATCACTGTTGTGATTGAGGGGGAATGAGTAGGATCTCATATCTAAGAGTTCTTAGGTAGAAGTCACACGGGTAGAGATTAGGTGAAAAGACTGTAACTTGAAGTTGTTTACTGAGAGTCTTTGAACTAATTCTATTTAGTGGATTTCCTTCCTGGCTTGGTAGCCCCCATACGTAGGTGAGTTTGCACCGAGCTGGGTTAGTAATTGCTTATGTCACTTGCATTACTGTTCTTTATCTTTTATCCTGTTTATATTGTTCAGATATTAGTGTCGTGACATTACCTTCGAAATCTCATATCTGATACCAGAATTTCATTGTTTTTTAAGGTAGCTGTGATGCAGATCCAATGTCAAGGTAGTAGAGTCATCCACTCTCCTTATCACTGCCAATCATCTTCCCCGAGTTAAAACCCTGAAAGACACAGTGAGATCGGAAAAAATTAGTTTGGCAATTTATATCATGGGCTAATTTACTGACGGATATTAATTACAAGATAAATTTGGAACATAAAGGACATTTTTAAGAGTTAACATTGGAGACAACACAACCGACCCTTTACCTGCAATGGTTGAAAAAGAGCCATCTGCGATTTTTATTTTTTGATTACCTGCACATGGACTATATGAAAAGAACAAAGTAGATTCACCTGTCATGTGATCGAAGGCACCTGAATCTACTACCCAAGTATGACTGAGACTGACACTAAGAAATGTAGAATTACCTTTTGTTGCTATAGAGCAAGAAGGGGTTGGAGACTCGAGGAGTTTGTACAGTCTGTCTAGTTACTCCATAGTGAGTGGAAACTGAGACGGAGGAGGTTGCTGCCCTTGATCAGAATTACTAGCCTGAAATGGACGGCCACTTTTCTTCTTCCAGTTAGGAGGTTTGCCTTTGAGCTTCCATTGAAATTGTACTCTGACAGTAAAGCTGCTATTAGCATAACTCATAATCCAGTTTAACATGACATAACCAAGCATATCGAGATTGATCGACACTTCATAAAGGAGAAGTTAGATGTGGGAATCATATGTCTACCCTTCGTGACTTCAAGTCAACAAACTGCGGATATCCTGACCAAAAGTTTGGCAAGACCTACTTTTGAGTATTTGGTAGACAAGTTGGGCATGATAGATATCAATGCACCAACTTGAGGGAGGGTGTTGGAAAATATGTTATTTCCGATTTTATTATTTCCTTTAATACTACCTTTGTTTTTCTTTATTTTCCATTAAGGAGAAAATCATTTGTAATAATTGTATCTTTACTATATAAATCAGCCTAAGGATGACGAATAAAAATAACAGCTTTTACCTATTTTTTCCAATATAGGTCATATCATATTCCTTAAGAATAAGTTATCATGATGTGTGGATTAATAGATAAAGAAAAAATGGTAAAACAAAATTAATGATACTAACCATAATCTCTAATTGAATATAATCACATGTAGAAATTAACCCTAATTTAGGAAACAAATCCTAAAGTTAAATTATAAATTAATCCCTAATTGTATCCATATTGGTGTATTTAACAAGGATTAAAAGAAAATTAAAAAAAAGAAATAAATAGTAATAACAAGAACTCTGCCAGAGGGTGTGTCAATGAAAGAGGGAGTGAGATATAACTAAAGGGTGTTGGGCCTGTGACTTGAAGGAAGATGTTCATTCTTTGCCATTGTTTGTTTCAGACCTAGAGGTGTAAGAGAAGATATGGGTGTGCGCCGGGAAAAGGCCTTTGGGCTTGGATGAAGCCCATGAAGGACTCAACAAAAAGGCATAGGGAAAAAGTTCCTCATTCAACGCCATTCCCTCAAAATCACCCTCCATTTCCATTTCTTCTCCCTAAAATCACTTTGTCACGTTAGAAATTGCCTCTAGCAGCGGCAGAGCCCAGAACTCTAATAAACCACCGTCATTCAGACCCTATATTCGTCCTACATCTATTTCTAATGTTCGTTTTCCTAGAACCTCATCTTAACCTCTATTTTAGACTAAAAATGAGAAACCCTAAAAAATATCAAACACAAATTAAATAACACTGAACCAAGGAATCAAAGTGAAACCTTAGGGGTTTGGTTTAGTAGTGCAAACTCTACAACATGGTAACATTAGTTTGCAAGAAGGTGAATAATTGTGGCTTACCAACAATGCCGAGGATTTCCCTAATCAAAGTAGGAGTTAATGAAGATGATGAAGAAAACCAGAGATTCTTGATTCCCATGTATAAGCTTTAATCTTTTGCTTTTTGGTTCAAATTCCTTCTTCTTCCTTCTTCCTATTTGATTTTTCTTTGAAATTCTGGTTACTGTGTTGTTATTGTAGAATTAGGATAATGTTGAATTTAGAATGATAAATTTAAAAGGCTATATGGAATTTATTGTAATGGTGATGATGAACACTTAATGTAGAATGGAGATTCTAGCTTAATTGATTTAGAGCTTCAATGTGAAGCTTTTATCAATTGTGGATTGAGAGCTTTAGAGTGAGGGTTTGGGAATGTTTATGGTGAGAATTTGACAGAGTTTTCTTGGGATAATTAAAGCTTAGGGATGAAGAAATGAGCATGAGGTCTATATAAAATGAGATTAGGAAAATTGGAGGGAATGGCAGTTAGAAATGATTCAATTTTAGCCTTTGGATAGTGATCATATGCTAGGGATCAATGGTGAAGAATGATCCAAAAATTGGTTAGAACTTGGTTTAGTTGGATGTGGGAGATTTGAGAGGGTTGTGTTAGTTTTGTACTAAATTAAGTGCAAAAAGATGGAAATGTGTTTGTTTTAGAGGTTAGAAATTAGTTATAATTTAAGAGTTAGTTATATGGGAGAAGTTAGAGTTAAGGGTAATTTAGTAATTTCACTTTGGTCATGTGGCTGCTATTAGTTGTAGTCACTTAGGAGTTTGCTAGTTGACTATTAGGTTAGTTGATAGTTAAGTGTTAGGTTAGTTATTTTAGGTTAAAGGTTTGTTAGATGTTAAGTTAGTTACAATGGCTTGAGTTAGTAACTAAACTTTGATAGTTAGTTTAGGGTTTGTAATTGACTTGGTCAGTTAGTTGATGATTATGGTCAAGTTAACGCATGTGGCTAGTAGGTTTAGAGGTAGTCAGATTAGTTAAGTGTGAGTTAGTGATCAATGTGTTGTTATGACAATTGTGAAGTTTGGGTTAATAGTTAGTTTGTTAATTGTTAGTTTAAGGTTTAGTTAGACAAATAACTGAATTATTAAGTTAGTAACTGAATTTGACAATTAGGTTTTGTGGCTTGCTTGGCATGATTAGAATTTGATATGTGAGCATTGAATTGTGTGTGTTTCCTTTGATTGATGATGATTAGAATTAATGTGTGTATGTTTGTGATATCTACCATGTGTGGATGATTATGTGTATGCTATTGAACATTATCATGACAGTTGGGATGTTTTGTGTTGCTCTTGGTTTTCATGATGAATTAAAATTGGTTTTGATAATGTATGTGTTGTATTTTCATGGATGTTATAATGTAGGATTTGACTTGGTGGAAGTTGATGTTTGGATAGCATGGTTTGGATAATTGCATTGAGTTCACGGTGTGTGTTTGAATTTCATGTCATGGCTTGGTTGTTAAACTGCCATGACAGTTGTGATAATGTATGCATTAAATTGGCTTGAATTGTGTATGTTTTGAATGGCATAACATGATGTGTATTATGTGGTTTGTTGTGGGTTCCAGGTCGTGATTGAAAATGTATGTTAGGTGGTAAGATATGGAACTGTCATGTATGCTTGAACTATTATTTTTTGTATTGTTGCAGTTACATGGATTGTTTTGGATTTATGATATGTTGAATGCATTGCTTGGTTTTGGTAACATGGTCATGGACAAGGTGATACAAGTTTTGGCAAGGCAAGCTTGAACAAGGAATTTGGCTTGGTCATGGCACAAGTTTTGGTATCATGGCATGGACAAGGTTTGGTCATGACATGAAGTTTGGAGATTTGGTGAAGCTGAAAAGGAGCATGGATATGGAGATGAAGAAGGGTAGGTCTAGGGGGAAGTCTGACTTTGGTCAACTGTTTGACCAAAAGTCAACTATTGGTCAAACTTGTTTTTTCTCTGTAATTTTAATTCTAATTTCGTTTGTAATGTATTTTGCACTTGACCTTGACTTTGTATTGTAACTTTTATGGATAACTTTATCTCTAAGTAATGCCAAAAGTTTCCCCCCATTTTAGAATTTAGAATTTTTAAACTTGGAATCCAAAATCCTCTTTCAATGCCTTAATCACCAATTGAAGTCATGATGCATCAAAGGAAAACAACATTGAACAAATCCATATGACTTGGTCAACCAAAGGTCAACCTTCCATGGTTGACATTGTTGACAAAAGTCAACTCTTGTGTGACAACTTTTAGTATTGTCTTTTTCAAAATGTATCCACAAAATGTAGTCATGGTCCAACTTGAACAAGATAGTTCAAACAAATTGGTCAAAAATCAATCTTCAGAAGGTAACAAAGAGCAAAAAGTCAACTGCAACGTGATAACTTGTTTTCCAAGTAAGCACATACCAAAAGACCCTTATACCATAAAACTTGCCATAGAATAAAGCCTTAATGGAATTCACAATTCACAATATCAATCTAATCATCTGGCCAAATACCCAATGTTGAGTCAATTCAAATGAAAACCTTTGAACCAATAAATGGGTGATTGTATGTAGATAAATAAATATCCCGATGAATGCTTAGGGTATATGAAACACATATGAATTTGAAAGCACGATCCAGATGAAGTTTAATGGAAAGGCAAGGCAAGTTTTTGGGGTATTATATTTACCCATATTTAATCATCTTAAACCTGAATGTACGAATGGTGTCGTCTTTCGGGCATTCGAGGTAGAAGAGGATTATATACAAAAACCCAAAAATTTGACCTTTTAGGAGGAAGTAGATATAATGAAATTAGACTAGGTGTATTATTGTTGAGAAGTTATATGATGGGGTTACATAATGGAAGGTAGACTTTCTGAGGATCATTTATTGAGGATTGTCTGAAATACTTGGTTGGCTGGGGGAATAGATCAGTCGTGAAAGAGATGTTTGTGGTCTTAGTTTGACTTTATGTTATACATTATACATGCAGTGATTATGGTTGAATACATGATGCATGAGGTTGTTCATGTTATATAGCAATGTATGCTATTTTTGTGAAGGAAATTATTTGTATCTACAAGAATGAGACTATGGTTTTGTTTTTTTGGCAAGGTGGTGGCTTTGATTCTTCGACATCTGATAAAGAACTTATAATGAAGGAGATAACTTTAGGTTACCACAACTGTTGGAGATTTCATTTTGACTCCTTTTGCGAGAGAATAGTTTAAGACCTAATCGTCCATCCGTCGAGATGCTCTCATGAATTAAGCGTATATTGTAGACTACCAATCTTTTTTAGATGTTTCAAGTAATCAGGGCAATGCAAAAGTTTTTCTTTGGAATCTTTTTATTATTCTCAATGTTTTACAACATTATTTATCAACAATAACTAATGCTTTGCCAACAAAATACATAATAAGGGAAATTGATAGAAGAAAGATAATCTTATCGGATGTAAAAAGTTTGTACATAAGATATGAGTACAAAGGTGCAAAACCCTTGTCATACCCTAAATTTTGCCCCACCTAATTCATCTGCATCTATCCATTGATATTCATTCGTCTGCAGCCATTCATTTATACCTAATTTATATGCGTTTATCCACTGACATCCATTCATCTACAACTATTCATTTGTGTCTCATTCATTTCCATCTCATTATATGAATCATCTCTTTATGACTATTTCGTCAGGTCATAAAAGTTTCAGTTTCTATACATAAGTCAGGACTAATATTCACTATGATTGATCTGACCAGTCCACTACATACCCATACTCAGGCATTAGTTTTGGTTTCCACTTAAACTTTGTTAGGATTATTAGGACTTTCATTAGGTTTTATGGATTTTTTTATTTCTTAATCATTTAAAGCCAAATTATCATTCATTCATGAATACATCCATAATTGACGTTTGCTTTGTATTACATTAAGGAGTTTTTTACTCAACTAACCCACTTTAAAAAAAATCCCAAAATAACTCACTTTTCAAATTAATTCCCAAACTACCCCACTTTGAAGAGGTGGCGCCAGATGAATTGACGCATGCTCTCTAAGTTAAATAGGTGACACCAATTGGATTGACGAGTGCACCCGGTGTTGCCAATCCAATTGGCACCCATGTCTAAAAAAGAAGAGGAAGCGCCAATTGGTCTGACGCCTTGTGTATTGCGTAATTTTTTTTGAAAAACAATGTACGTTTTAGATAAAAGTCAAAATCGGACCAATTGATATTAATATTAATATGCGTTTAGATACGAATACCATAAAGACTAATGTCTTTGACCGGGATGACCTAACCGACCTCCGGTACCACATCCCCTAGTGTCGCATCTTGAAAAATACGATTCCTCGCGATGGTCGCGGAAAAATTTATGTTCGAACAGAGTCGCCACCGAACTTTATTTATCCCAATAAAGGGATAGGAAAATATCGACAAAACCTTTAGAAAATAGAATAATGGTCGTCACAACCATATTCGGGTTCAGGAGTGTATTACGTAAGGGGAATGTATTAGCACCCGTTACGTCCGTTGTACTCAACGGGAACCTTTTAGTTCTAATGTGTGTTTCGAGTGTTAATTTATGTTTGTTTGTTATCTTTAGGTTATAAAATTATTAAAAATAGAAATGGATGAGAACCTCAGAAAGGGAAAGGGGAGATTTTTTATTAGTGTGCTCGCGAAGATACAACAATCTCATGCCTACGTATCCTTATGGTATAATAAGGAAATCAGAGCATTCGTAGTTGGGGAAACTACGGTTGGTTGGCGTTTTTTAATGAACAACTGTTTAGATCGCATCCTAAAGGCTAAACGTTGACTTGTCTACTCTCGGCGGAGGCTTAAGCACTAGTTTGTTACACGCATTAGAAAGGATTGAATGGTGTTCTTTTGAAAAGAGTTTAGGTCACATGGAGGCGACAAGTTGGATTAATATGTTGGATGTTTTGATTGGTTGAGATGTTTTTGGTTAGATGACGATCACTCGGATAGTCGAGTAAGACAACTCGTATCCTAACAGTCAGGAAAGGGAGTAGAAGACTCTAGACCACTTTCTTTTTCATCTTTAATTATAGGAAAGATTTGATAATAGTTAAGGTGTTTTGGAAGGATGATGAATACTCGGATAATCGAGTAAGACAACTCGTATCCTAATAATCGAGAAAGGGAATAGAAGAATCTAGACCGCTTTCTGTTTCATATGAATATTTATGAAAATTAGGTTGTGTATGGTTGATTTATTTTTAGAATAAACGACAAGTACTTGAACGACTGAGTAAGACAACTCATATCCAAGCATTTGAGAAGAGGGTTTGAAAGCTCAAAACCATCTCCTTTTTCGTATAGTTTGTTAAGAAAATGATTTAATTAAGTTGTATGTTTGCGGAAAAATGACAATTGTTCGACTGATCGAGTAAGAGAACTCGTATTCGTCCAATTGAGGAGTGAAGTTGAAAACTCAAAGTCGACTCCCTTTTCATTTAGCTTATTGTAAAAATATTTTGATTTAATCGGGGTTTAGAGATTTGTAGAGGAAACGACGATTATTTGACTAACCAAATAAAAGAACTTGTATTCAAATAGTCGAGGAGAAAAAATTGAAGACTCAAAGTTATCTCCCTTTTGGTTTCTTATTGTAACAGAATTTGATGCATTTGTCCTTAAGTGGATTAGAAAGGATGATTATTTGATTAATCGGGTAAAAGAGTTCGTATTTAAATAATCGAGGAAAGGAGTTGAAAACTCAAAACCATTACCTCTTTTATTCCTAAGGGAAATAAGGTTTAATTATGATTAAGTATTTTAATTCTTAATAAAGAATACTCGATGTTGGATCGAGATTTTAAATTTGTATTTTGTGAATGAATTGAATTTATTTAGTGAATAGTTCATCTAATCGATTAAAATCGAATAGGTCATATTGTAAGGAGGCCCAAGAGTAAGCCATGTGAGGTTGATGGCGATACTTTTACAAGTAATCAACTTACAAAGGTGTTTTGAAAATGGGCTCGACTTTGAATCGAGAAGTATGTGATTTATTTTTGAAATTGGCTCGAATGATTTTAAATCGGTGAAAACAACATAATTTTGTCACAATTATAACATGTCATCCATATGCACTTGAGACTCGGTATAAATAAATAAATACAAAATAATCATGCACATACACTCCACAAAAAAATAAACAGTTATCTAAATTATAAGTGACATTAATAATAATATAATTAATTAATTGAAAATTTAGTAAATTATTTTGATTAAATAATAAGTAATTAAAAAATGATGGTATAACCAAATAATTGCATATTTACCATTAAATATTATTAATAATAATAACAATATAATTTCATATTTACTATTAAGTTTTAATAATAATAATAATAATATATACTTATATATTTTTGAAAGAAAGTAAATAAAATAAAATATTGTTTTTTTTATAGCCATAAAATTCTAATGTATATATTTTATTTGTACATAAATAAAAGAAAATAAGTTGAATAAATTAAAGAAATAAAAGAAAATGGGCTAAGCTGAAAAAAAATAGGGAGTTTATTAGCAAAAAAAATTTAGGCCCAAACTGAATTTGGCCCAGAACGAAACTATGAAGACCCTGAATGGCCTGGTCAAACGTTGACCTTGTGGAGATGTCTGAGCCACATGATGGGAAGACTTTGACTCAGCCAGCGCATCAAGAGGTAGGGGTGTGAGGGTGCACCACCATATGGTGGGGGGATCCACGCAGGATCCCCTGGTTGACTCAGGAGTCAACCAACATGTGGCGCCTCTAGGAGAAGCCACATGGCGCCCATGCAGCAACCCCCATCACCAAATAAAAAACAAAAATCTTGAGAGAGAGAGAGAGAGGGTCATTCCCTCATTCTCATTCTCTCTCTTCTTCTAAATAGAAGAGTTGCGCTGCAACTCTCTCTTTCCACTCCTGTCGCCAACCCCGCCCAAACCTGCCGGAGAAGACGGTGGCGGTCGGCCAACTGCAGCGGCGCCGCCCTCTTCTCCGACGACTCTCCACCCAAAACCCAAACCTTTAAACACGAACCCCACTTTATTTTGGCTTCTGGACTCAAATCTAACCTCACCTTTTTCAAATTCTTTCTCAAATGGCTGGATCGGCGGTAAGAAAACAAGAAAACCCTAAACCTAAACTTACGATCTACCCTTCAATAATCATGATTATGTGAAATTAATATAGGGTTTTTGTCTATTTTATAGTGACGAATCACAAGCACATGGATCCGAGCAAGGAAAGGAAAGAAAAAGATTACTTGGCCTACGTCGCCGGTGAGGACGGGCTCCTCCGCCGTGCTTCAGATAAGCCTCTCTCTCTCTTTCTTTATGCTCTTCGTTTCCCTCTGTTCTTCCTTCTTCTTTTGGACTTTTGAATGTTGTTTGTTGTTTGGTTTGAATGTTTGGGTTTGATGTTAAGAAATATTTTGATAATCTTCTCTTTTGATTTTCCAGAACGTGTTCTTTGTTTGGTTTGAGGTTAACAGAGAAAAATAATTTAATTGTTTTCTCTTGGATTTTTTTCAAAACGTTTTTTTCTTACTGTTAATTTTGTTGTCGTTATATATGTGAATGTTAGATCTTAAGATAACTTGTTAAGTTATCTCTTCCAGATTTCATGGGATAATTATTCTATGGATTTAAGGTTATTTTGAGTTGGATAATGAAATGTGTTTTTGGGCGTTCACCTTGATTTACTGTGTAACATATTAATCTGCTTGTTTTATTAATTATTTTTCAGTTTTTTATAAGTGCTTATTTTGATAAGCTATTTTAACCTTTGAATTGGTTTTTGCCGGTTTTATGAAGGTGAATGGACATTGATTGAAAAGGGGGCGGCGTTGCAATTACAAACCATTGACTTTGGAAAAGTCATTGAAGACTTGCTGCTTTAGACTTGCTGTATTTACAACTTATTCCAACTTTTTTCAACTTATTTTAGATGTACTCAAAACTTTGTACTAATATTTGGATTTAATTATGTAACTTTTGGACTATGTAAGTTTGAATTAAGTGTATAACCCTTTTTTTTATTATTTGGAATTTGGAATTAATTATGTAACTTGTATAGTTTTAATTTAAAACTTATTTTTTGGATAATTATGTAATTATTTTGGATTATTTGGAATTTGGAATTAATTAGAATATTTGCATAATTTTAAATTAAGCTATTTTTTTTTTGGGTAATTATGTAGATACTCTTGAATTATTATGTAAACTTGGAATTAATAAAATCAATTATGCAACTAATCCTTTTTTTTAAGAAACATTCTTAAGCTTTATCTCAATATCTCATTTGTGTTAATCATTTAAAATGCTTAAACTCTAACTCAATTTGAAAATGAATTGGGCCATAATGCAATTTAAATGGATTTTCAACTTGGTCAACTTTAGCACATTAATATTAACCAAAATAAAATGTGACAAAAGGCCTAAAATAAGTCATGCCACAAAAATATTGCAATTTCAAACTTTGATAATAAAAACCAATCAAATACTCATACATGTGGTATCTTGATCTAAACCAACATCCTCATACTTAGAAAAGATGCAAGTTTAGTTTAAGGTTTTTATGAATGGTTTAGAGACTTGGCATATATATTTGAGATGTGCAAATGGGTTTAATGACAAATGATCATAAAAATAATCATGTCTCTTAATACTTACTGATAATCAAATGGACTTTGGATCAGTGACGTAAAAAGATTTGAACTACACTTTGCAATATTAATTATGGACATGTCTATATGAATGAGCCTTTTGAAACAAAGAGATGTCATGGATAAACCAAAATGGGCATTGTTAACAAAAAAAGCCCCAAAGTGCACATACTACCCCATGCTTCAATTAATAGCCATAATAGACAAAAGCAACAAGTGTCTTCTTAAGGATCTTAACAGATGAAAATGTCATTGAAGACTTGATGTCACCAAGGGTTGAGAAACCCTAAAATAGAGCCTATGCCCTATAACCTCCTGTAGTAAATGCTGATGAAAGATTTTTCTTTACCCGGACAAAATTGGGGTATGACAACTGCCCCTATTTAATTACCTCGAACCGGAAAGTAAGAATGACAGCAGTCTTCGTGCATTCGCGGTGGGAGATAATTGAATACCAAAAAGACCCAAATTTTGTCCTAGGAAATGTAAGGAAGAAAATACGGGAAGAAGATGTTGTGAGAGATGGTGAAAGACATTATCCTACAGTAAAATGGAACAGTCAAGACTTTCTGGGAGTCATCAGAACAATACCTTGGGCATCTCAAGTGAGATATGTTAGTAATGGAATGACATCCCTAACTAAATCTTAGGACTTTTCCAGGATACTAGCATAGTATAAATAAAATCTGGCATGAGACTCTTCATTTTGATGAAGCAGCATCTCAAATAGTAAAAATGAGATTCTCTGTATCGGGTCGAAACAACATCCTATATGATAGAATTAAGATATTCTAGCAAGGGAAAAATACCCTAATCGAATCTAAGACTTTCCGAGGATATTAGAGCAGTATCTCTAAAAAGAATCTGAAATGAGACTTTTCATATTGATGAAGCAACATCTCAAACAGTAAAAGTGAGATTCTCTGTATCGGGTCAAAACAGCATCTTATATGATAGAATTAAGATATTCCAGCAAGGAAAAATACCTTAATTGAATCTAAGACTCTCCGAGGATATTAGAGAAGTATCTCTGAAAAATCTGAAATGAGAGTCTTCATATTGATGAAGCAGTATCTCGAACAGTAAAAATTACATTCTCTGTATCGGGTCGAAACATCATCTTATATGATAGAATTAAGATATTCCAGCAAGGGAAGAATACCTTAATTGAATCTGTTGATTCTAAGTGTTGGCAGCAATTTTGGTAAAACAAAGAGTGTTCACAAGATGTTATGTGTGATGTCTTAACATGAGATATCCTATGTACCTGCTGGAGTTCAAGAACATGTGCATGCAGGATTGTTTCAGAATGCCACATACAATGCCATGGCTTCTGATATTGGATGTACCTGCTGGAGCTTAAATGAAAGACATGTTCATGCAGGATTGTTTCAGATGACATACACAATGTCATGGCATCTGATATGGCTGTACCTGCTGGAAGTTATAAAAGGAATTATTGGATTATGCAGAATTTTTCCAGGATGTCAGACCCGATGTCATGACATCCTGTACACAGAACATTCAATATGAATGTCTGGTGTTTTGTGATTGCACGATTAATGGTAATCTTTGGATGATTGAAGATATGGCTAGCTGGCGCATTCAATCATGGATTACAACCAGATTTACTTATTTTCCAAGGAGATCTATACAGCTGTTATAAAAAGATTTGATTGGAAAATAGATTTAGGGTTTTCAAGATGTCCAAGCCCAACTGAGAGCTTCTATAAAAAGGGACTTAGAAAACCTGTTTGAACACACAACCAAGACTGAGCGAAATACAGAGAGAGAGCTAGGGTTTGTGTCTGTTTAGTCGTAAGACTTGTAGGTCATTCAAGTCATCCATTGATGATTGAATTGGACTGATTTGTGGTTGTAATTTGTCACTCTAAAGCTGTTAAGCAAGAGTGTGTGTCTTCTTGATCAAAGTTGTGAAGCAAGATCAAGAGTGTGTCTTCTTGATTGAAACTATGAAGTATAATCAAGAGTGTGTAATTGAAAAGTATTTTCTTTTCTCAAGGGATTATTGTTTAAAATCACTGGTGTGTGATTGTAGGGAAGTGAGTGGGTTCTCATATCTAAGAGTGCTTAGGTAGAAATTGCACGGGTAAAGATTAGGTGAGAAAGACTGTAACTTGGTGAAGTGTACGGAGAGTCTTTGAACTGATTCTATTTTAGTGAATTTCCTCCCTGGCTTGGTAGCCCCCAGACGTAGGTGAGTTGCACCGAACTGGGTTAACAATTGCTTGTGTTATTCGCTTTACCATTCTGTTTTGTTTATCCATTATTTAGTACCTGATATTAGTGTCGTGGCATTACCTTCGACATCTTATATCTGATACCAGAATTTCAATTGGTATCAGAGCAGGCATCCTGCTCTGGTTCTGGGTGAGATCTAGGGGCAATACTTTCTGGTACAATGGAGAGAGATGAAGGATCTGTTCATAGGCCACCAATTTTGGATGGTTCTAACTATGACTATTGGAAACCTCGAATGGTAGCGTTTCTAAAATCCCTTGATAACAAGGCTTGGAAAGTTGTGTTAACAGGTTGGGTACATCCTGTCATTACTAAAGAAGGAGAAGCCACCACTAAGAAGCCTGAAGAACAATGGTCCAAGGAAGAGGACGATCTTGCTCTTGGAAACTCTAAAGCCTTGAATGCAATATTCAATGGGGTAGACAAGAATAGTTTCAGGCTGGTAAACAACTGTGAAGTGGCCAAAGAGGCTTGGGACATTCTCAAGACCACTCATGAAGGCACCTATAGGGTAAAGATGTCTAGACTTCAGCTGCTCACCTCCAAGTTTGAAAACTTAAGAATGAAAGAAGATGAAAATATTCATGAATTCTACATGAGTATCCTTGAAATTGCCAATGCCTCTGGAGCCTTGGGGGAGAAGATGTCAGATGAAAAGTTAGTAAGAAAAATACTCAGATCACTCCCCAAGAGATTTGCTATGAAAGTAACAGCCATAGAAGAATCACAAGACATCTCAAAAATGAGAGTTGACGAGCTAATTGGATCCCTCCAAACATTTGAGATGGGAATATGTGATGGAGCTGAAAAGAATGCCAAGAGCATATCATTTATGTCAAACACTGAAGAGGAAGATGAGGAAGGTGGTCAAGATATTGATGAAGACCTGGAAAATGAGATAGCAATGCTGGGAAGACAGTTCAACAGACTGATAAAAAGGGTAGATGTGAGAGCAAAGGGAAATGTCAAGAACATCACATCTGACAAATCCAATAGCTTTGGTAAGAAACCAAAGTCTGAAGAAAAGCCCAAAGAAGTTCAGTGCTATGAGTGCAATGGGTATGGTCATATTAAAACTGAATGTGGGACCTACCTCAAGAAACAAAAGAGGAGTCTTGTGGCCTCTTTGTCTGATGGAAGTGAAACAGAAGAAGCCACAAACCATGTGACTGCATTGACAGGAAGATGGGGGGTCTGAGGAAGAGTCAATTGATGATGAAAGAACCCTTAAAGAATTGTGCCACAGAAGGATAGGAGTGTGCAGACAAGTTGACGGCCAGAAAAAAGTGACAGCTCAGCTGGAAAATGAAAAGGAAGAGCTTGTGGAAACCATCTCAAAATTAAAGGTGGAAGCTGTATTCTTGAATTCCAAACTAGATGAGTTGACTAAGTATGTAAGAATGCTTAACAATGGATCTGCCATCTTAGACAAGATTCTCCAGACTGGCCAAATAACAGGAAACAAATATGGTATTGGATTCAAGGCTGAGTACAGTTACACTGGTTGTAAACCAAAATCCAAACCTAAGTGCAGCCATGTTAAAAGCAAACCTGAGATGTCACAACAGATGTCACAACAGCAAAAAGGGAAGCATCAAAGATGGAAATGCCAATACTGTGGAAAATTTGGCCACCTGAAGCCCTTTTGCTATAAGCTATGTGGCTATCATGGCCCTGTTCAGTCTCAATACCAATCAAGGTCCAAGCATCACAAGACTGTCAACAAAAAGCAATGGGCTCCTAAGATAAAGGTCACAAGTCTCATAGCTCACACTTCCCTCAGAGTTTCTGCCAAAGAAGATTGGTATTTTGACAGTGGTTGCTCCAGACATATGACTGGGAACAAAAATCTGCTAACTGAACTTCATCCTCATGCCATGAGTTATGTTACCTTTGGTGATGGTGCAAAGGGGTAAATCAAGGGAATGGGTAGGCTGGATTGCCCTGAAGTTCCCGACCTTGATGATGTCCTACTTGTTAAGGGATTAACTGCTAATCTTATAAGCATCAGTCAACTGTGTGATCAAGGTCTGAATGTAAACTTCACCAAAACTGAATGTCTGATTACTAACAAAGAAAATAAAGTAATCATGAAGGGAGTTAGGTCCAAAGACAACTGCTACATGTGGAGCTCTCAAGAAACTGGATACTCCTCAATGTGTACCTTAGCCAAAGAAGAAGAGGTGAAGATATGGCATCAAAGATTGGGCCATCTCCACCTTAAAGGTATGAAAAGGATCATATCTGTTGAAGTTGTTAGAGGAATTCCCAACTTAAAGATTGATGAGGGAAAAATCTGTGGAGAATGTCAGATTGGAAAACAAACAAGGATGTCACACCAGAGGCTTAGACATGACACAACTACCAGAGTCCTGGAGCTACTTCATATTGACTTGATGGGACCCATGCAAGTTGAAAGTCTTGGTGGGAAGAAATATGCATATGTGGTGGTAGATGATTTCTCCAGATACACCTGGATCAATTTCATAAGAGAAAAATCTGATGTATTTGAAGTCTTTAAGGAGCTTTGTTTGAAACTTCAAAGGGAAAAAGAAAGTCCTGTTGTCAAAATTAGAAGTGATCATGGGAAGGAGTTTGAGAACAACAAATTTGCTGAATTCTGCTCTTCAGAAGGAATTCATCATGAGTTCTCATCCCCCATCACTCCCCAGCAAAATGGTGTGGTGGAAAGAAAAAATAGGACTCTTTAAGAGTTAGCCAGAGCTATGATTCATGCTAAGAAGTTGCCCTATCATTTTTGGGCTGAAGCCATGAACACAACCTGCTATGTTCACAAAAGAGTGACATTGAAGAAAGGAACTCCCACAACCCTTTATGAAGTCTGGAAAGGAAGAAAACCCACAGTCAAATACTTCCATGTATTCGGTAGCAAATGATATATCCTGGCTGATCGTGAGCAAAGAAGGAAGATGGATCCCAAAAAATATTTCTGGGCTATTCAACTAACAGTAGAGCTTACAAGGTCTTTAATTCCAGAACTAATGTATTGATGGAATCCATCAATGTTGTGGTTGATGACCAACAGACGGATGTCACAGACGATGTGGAGACATCTCTGAATGATTCTCCAGTTGACCACTCAGACAAAAATATGGAAGAAGAACCTCCTCAAGCTGAACCTGAAGATGACAATAAACAAGGGACCCTCTATCAGAATTCAGAAGGATCATCCCAAAGATCTTATCATATGAGATCCAGATAAAGGAGTCACTACTAGATCAAGGGAAGTAATCTCACATGGCTGCTTTGTGTCAAAGATTGAACCCAGAAATATCAAGGAAGCCTTGATTGATGAGTTCTGGATCAATGCAATGCAAGAGGAGTTAGGCCAATTCAAGAGGAATGAAGTATGGGAATTGGTTCCTAGACCTGAAGGAGTAAATGTCATAGAAACAAAGTGGGTTTATAAGAATAAATCTGATGAACAAGGGGTTGTTACTAAAAACAAAGCTAGATTAGTAGCTCAAGGATATACTCAAGTTGAAGGAGTGGACTTTGATGAAACATTTGCTCCTGTAGCTCGCCTTGAGTCCATTAGACTATTGCTTGGAGTGGCATGTATTCTGAAATTCAAGCTGTTTCAAATGGATGTAAAAAGTGCCTTCCTGAATGGCTACTTAAATGAAGAAGTATATGTTGAACAACCTAAAGGATTCACAGATCAAAATCTTCCACAACATGTGTACAGATTAAAGAAAGCCCTCTATGGGTTGAAGCAAGCTCCCAGGGCTTGGTATGAGAGACTCACATTGTTCCTCACTGACAATGGATACAAAAAGGGAGGTATTGACAAAACTCTGTTTGTGAAGAATGAAGGAGGAAAGCTCATGGTGGCACAAATATATGTAGATGACATTGTTTTTGGTGGGATGTCAGAACAGATGGTTGAACATTTTGTTAGTCAAATGCAATCTGAGTTTGAGATGAGCCTTGTTGGAGAACTGACCTACTTTCTTGGGCTACAAGTCAAACAGATGGAAGACTCTATCTTTCTATCTCAAAGCAAGTATGCCAAGAACATTGTGAAGAAGTTTGGAATGGAAAATGCAAGCCATAAAAGGACACCTGCTCCTACTCATGTGAAAATCTCCAAAGACGAAAATGGTGTCAGTGTAGATCAGAGTCTATATAGGAGCATGATAGGAAGTCTCCTATATCTCACAGCAAGCAGACCTGACATTGCATTTGCTGTAGGTGTTTGTGCTAGGTATCAAGCTGAACCAAAAGTCAGTCACATAAACCAAGTGAAGAGAATACTGAAATATGTCAATGGTACCAGTGACTATAGGATGTTGTATACTCATGGATCTGGATCCATGTTGACTGGTTACTGTGATGCTGACTGAGCTGGAAGTGCTGATGATAGGAAAATCACATCTGGGGGATGCTTCTTTTTAGGGAACAATATGATTTCATGGTTTAGCAAGAAATAAAATTGTGTATCTCTGTCCACTGCTGAAGCTGAATACATAGCAGCTAGGAGTAGTTATTCTCAACTGGTCTGGATGAAGCAGATGCTGTCTGAATACAATGTCACACAAGAAGTCATGACATTATACTGTGATAACCTGAGTGCCATAAATATTTCCAAAAATCCTATTCAACATAGTAGGACAAAGCACATTGACATTCGTCATCAGTTCATTAGAGAACTCGTAGAAGAGAAGATCATAACTCTGGAGCATGTTACTACTGAAAAGCAATTAGCATACATTTTCACTAAAGCTTTGGATGCCAATCAATTTGAATGGTTAAGGGGGAAGTTGGGGATCTGTGTTCATGAGAACCTATAGCAAGCAAAGGAGTTTGTGGTTATCCCAGAGGATATTTTTGACTGGGAAAACTGTGTTGTGGCAAGGACTAGACTGTGTAGCTGGAAGCTATTATGATACTGATGGTTGAAAGATTGAAGTTTTTTAAATAAGGTCACCTTTGGTCAATTTTGACTAAAAAGGGGGAGAAGTGCTGATATGGAAGCTGTTGTGGAAGTTGGATGTGGCTGGACAGAAGGACAACTATTATTGAAAGAAGTGCACAGGTGCTACAACAGAATGTTGTTCTGTTTACAGATGTCTGATATGATGCACAGGTGTTGATGTTAAAGTAGATGTCAGTATGATATTCTGGCTGGTACAGGTACTGGAGTTCAGTAGCTGTTATGGTTGCACAGATTTAGGGGGAGAAGGAGTACCCTTGTGCATTATGTATTTGTGTGTCTTACTAGTTGCATCCATAACTAGTAATTCTGTTGTTTGTTGCATATATTTAGGGGGAGGAGAAGTACCCTTGTGCATGTGTGTATTACTAGTAGCCATAACTAGTAATTGTTTTGCTTCTGCTGCTGATTAAACTTCTGTTAAGTTGTTTAACTGCTGATAGTTTACCTTGTGAACAAAAAGGGCTGATATATGTTTTAGCCAAAATTTGCCAAAGGGGGAGTTTGTTGATTCTAAGTGTTGGCAGCAATTTTGGTAAAACAAAGAGTGTTCACAAGATGTTATGTGTGATGTCTTAACATGAGATATCCTATGTACCTGCTGGAGTTCAAGAACATGTGCATGCAGGATTGTTTCAGAATGCCACATACAATGCCATGACTTCTGATATTGGATGTACCTGCTGGAGCTTAAACGAAAGACATGTTCATGCAGGATTGTTTCAGATGACATACACAATGTCATGGCATCTGATATGGCTGTACCTGCTGGAAGTTATAAAAGGAATTATTGGATTATGCAGGATTTTTTCAGGATGTCAGACCCGATGTCATGACATCCTGTACACAGAACATTCAGTATGAATGTCTGGTGTTTTGTGATTGCACAATTAATGGCAATCTTTGGATGATTGAAGATATGGCTAGCTGGCGCATTCAATCATGGATTAAAACCAGATTTACTTATTTTCCAAGGAGATCTATACAGCTGTTATAAAAAGATTTGATTGGAAAATAGATTTAGGGTTTTCAAGATGTCCAAGCCCAACTGAGAGCTTCTATAAAAAGGGACTTAGAAAACCTGTTTGAACACACAACCAAGACTGAGCGAAATACAGAGAGAGAGCTTGGGTTTGTGTCTGTTTAGTCGTAAGACTTGTAGGTCATTCAAGTCATCCATTGATGATTGAATTGGACTGATTTGTGGTTGCAATTTGTCACTCTAAAGCTGTTAAGCAAGAGTGTGTGTCTTCTTGATCAAAGCTGTGAAGCAAGATCAAGAGTGTGTCTTCTTGATTGAAACTGTGATGTATAATCAAGAGTGTGTAATTGAAAAGTATTTTCTTTTCTCAAGGGATTGTTGTTTAAAATCAATGGTGTGTGATTGTAGGGAAGTGAGTGGGTTCTCATATCTAAGAGTGCTTAGGTAGAAATTGCACGGGTTGAGATTAGATGAGAAAGACTATAACTTGGTGAAGTGTACGGAGAGTCTTTGAACTAATTCTATTTTAGTGAATTTCCTTCCTGGCTTGGTAGCCCCAAGACGTAGGTGAGTTGCACCGAACTGGGTTAACAATTGCTTGTGTTATTCGCTTTACCATTCTGTTTTGTTTATCCATTGTTTATTACCAGATATTAGTGTCGTGACATTACCTTCGACATCTTATATTTGATACCAGAATTTCAGAATCTAAGACTCTCCGAGGATATTAGAGCAGTATCTCAAACAGATAAATGAGATTCTTCAGATAAATGAAGCAATATCTCAAACAGATAAATGAGATTCTTCAGATAAATGAAGCATTATCTCAAACAGATAAATGAGATTCTTCAGATAAATGAAGCAGTATCTCAAACAGATAAATGAGATTCTTTAGATAAATGAAGCAGTATCTCAAACAGATAAATGAGATTCTTCAGATAAATGAAGCAGTATCTCAAATAGATAAATGAGATTCTTCAGATAAATGAAGCAGTATCTCAAATAGATAAATGAGATTCTTCAGATAAATGAAGCAGTATCTCAAACAGATAAATGAGATTCTTTAGATAAATGAAGCAGTATCTCAAACAGATAAATGAGATTCTTCAGATAAATGAAGCAGTATCTCAAACAGATAAATGAGATTCTTCAGATAAATGAAGTAGTATCTCAAACAGATAAATGAGATTCTTTAGATAAATGAAGCAGTATCTCAAATGTTCGTCTGTTGGGGGATATTTTAAGAAAAGACTCCTTTTGAGGGAGACTTACTAGAAATGCTCTACAGGGGGAAAAGCTCATATGAGACTTTTCAGGGTAACCTCTGCTTGGGGAGCAATGATTGTAAAGAAAAATACTGGGAATATCCTTATTAATCATAAAGTTGAAAAATGATTTGCTGAGAAATAATCCCACAAGCATATGCAGGGTAATAACTTTATTTGGGAATGAGGCATGTCCAAGATATACATGAATGACCTTGGATCATGATATCTTATATTTGATTTTTATATGATGTTCCACTTTAGGTGGGAACACCACATATGGGATGATGCATGGGATGTATGCAAGTATGCAATTGTTGGGGATATTTGGTTGTGCATGTAGGAATGCAAATGATTTTTATTTGATTGATATGACTGTGTTTTTTTATTTTTCCTGTTTGGTAGGAAAACCATTTATGAATGATTTATATGATGCATGTTAGAATGCAAATGGGTAATCGGATATGCCCCGGTTAAGACATTTTGCTTTGGGGTATGATGTCAATAATGTGGTCTTTTGTTATTGGGGTGATCAATGAATATCAAGCTTTGATGCCCCTACTAGGTGGTTTTGGGAATATATTTGGGTTGCTCCAAGTCACTGAAGGGCTCAGACTTCTCAACACGCGATACTCCATCCATGATTTATCAATGTTTTTGCTGAAAACATAATAGAGCTCTGCCCCGGTTTGGCTATACCATGAGTACATTTATAAGAGGTGTGAATTAGTGGTTGAAAGGAACATAGGTATCTGCGAACAGTCCTACACCTTTATGAAAAACGAGAATGAACTTGGAGACTAAAGGATTCGTCCGCTTACTGTTTTACAAGCAATTTTACCACTTTATTAAAACATGTGTTTTATTTTCTCCAATAATTTTTAAAAGTGATGTTTATCAAAAAATAAAAGGTGCTTTGCAAACAAACAGATAAAATATAAAAATGATTTGGGCACAACTTTTGTTGAGAATATTTTCTCTTTTATTGATTTGACCCTTAAATGGGCGTTTGTACATAAATATGCAATTCCTTAATAAGGTAATTGTTGTGCATCGAAACAAAATGGCAATGAAAATTGAGTTCTTATTGAGTTTCCACACTGCTATGATCTTTATATCTTTGATAGTCCGAGCACTTTGCTTTTGAAAAGTAAGGTAGATTGATTCTTTGTCTTCGAGGATACGCCCAATGTCTGTAAGTACAACTTTTTGCCTTGGAATTAACCCCTAACTTTTGCCTGGACCGCCCTTTCAGGTTTTCGATCCACCGGGATACCCATTTTTTCCCGAGTCGCCCTTTCGGGTTTTCAACTCAGCGGGTCAAATTCTTTTATTTTCATCCCTAATTTTTTCCTGGATCTCCCTTTCGGGTTTTCGATCCACCGGGATGGCCATTTTTGCCTAAATCGCCCTTTCAGGTTTTCGATTTAGTGCCTTTATTATTCCACTTTTTTAGGCGAAGTACTTTTTAACAACATTAGTGTTAGTGGGAAGCGGCAACTCATCACCATCCATAGTTGCTAGAATTAGAGCGCCTCCGGAAAAGGCTCTAACCACCACAAATGGACCTTCATAATTTGGTGTCCATTTCCCTCTGGAGTCTTTGTGAATAGGCAAGATTTTCTTCAGCACTAAATCTCCCTCTTGAAACACCATGGGATGAACTTTCTTGTCGAATGCCTTCTTAAGACGCCTCTGATAGAGTTGACCGTAACCTAACGCTTTCAAGCGTTTCTCCTCAATAAGGTTGAGCTCGTCGTACCTTGATTGAACCCATTTTGCCTCGTCTAGCTTAGCCTCCATCAAGACTCTCATCGAGGGGATCTCTACTTCTATAGGGAGAACTGCTTCCATACCGTATACCAAGGAATAAGGGGTTGCCCCTGTTGAAGTTCGTACCGACGTGCGATAGCCATGTAACACAAAAGGTAACATCTCATGCCAGTCCTTGTACGTGACAACCATCTTTTGGATGATTTTCTTGAAATTTTTATCTGCAACTTCAACAGTCCCATTCATCTTAGGTCGATAGGGTGATGAGTTGTGATGCTCGATCTTGAATGTTGCGCATAACTCATCCATGGTCTTGTTGTTGAGATTGGACCCATTATCAGTGATAATTTTGTTGGGAATCCCATATCGACATATGATGTTATTTTTTAAGAAACGGGCGACTACGTCCTTTATGACATTCGCATAAGATGCGGCTTCCACCCATTTGGTAAAATAATCTATGGCCACCAATATAAACCTATGTCCATTAGATGCTTTGGGTTCTATCATTCCAATCATGTCGATGCCCCACATAAAGAAATATTACTGGTCGTTCAAGTTCTAAGTCTAGGAATTCATATCTCAGATTTTTGGGAAGTGTTTTCAGGTCGAGGGTTGGTTTCTTAAGGCATTGCGTAGGATCTGATGTCATTGCTAAACATTGGTTCAGTCTATCTTCTACACGATAGTCGGACAAATCGTCATTTTCGAATTCTGTTTCTTTTATGCATTCATCAATGACATCCATGAAGTAACATGTGTCTTCTATTGCAGGTGCTTTCAAAAATTGGGAAAGAATAAACTCAATTTTCTCTTCTCCTACTTCGAAAGTGAGTCGTCCTCGTTTTACGTCTATGATAGCACCGGCAGTTGCTAAGAAGGGTCTTCCCAATATAATGGGGGTAACTTCATCTTCTCTTATGTCAATAATTATAAAATCGGTGGGAATGTAGAATTGACCTATGCGCACGGGAACGTTTTCAAGAATTCCTACGGGATATCTAACGAAACGATCTGCTAATTGCACAGACATTTTAGTTGGTCTTAATTCACCCATTTCAAGTTTCTTGCATATGGACAAGGGCATAACACTGATACCGGCTCCTAAATCGCATAAGGCTTTGTCTATGACAAACTTTCCTATATGACAGGGTATAGAAAAACTACCAGGATCTTTAAGTTTAGGAGGCATATTTTGGATTATTGCGCTACACTCAGCAGTGAGTGTAACAGTTTCGTTATCTTCAAGTTTCCTTTTATTAGATAAAATTTATTTTAAGAACTTAGCATATGAGGGTATTTGTGTAATAGCTTCTGTAAAAGGAATTGTGACGTTTAATTGTTTCAGTAGGTCAACAAATTTTTTAAATTGGCCCGCGTTTTTGGTTTTAATTAGCCTTTGAGGATAAGGGATAGGTGGTTTGTAAGGCGGTGGAGGTACATAAGATTCTTTTTTTTCTACGGTTTCCTTATTACACTCTTCCTTTTCCTTAGGTTTACCTTCTTCCTCAGTTGACTTTTTAGAGTTTTGGTTCTCAATCCTTGGGTCAGATGGTCCTTCTACCTCTGTACCACTTCGTAATATAATTGCATGAGCGTGGCCTTTCGGATTAGGTTGTGGCTGTCCAGGAAATGTACCAGTTGGGGCAGCAGTAAGCGCTTGTTGTTGAGCTACTTGCGAGATTTGTGTTTCAAGCATTTTGTTATGGGTAGCCAGGGCATCTACTTTACTTGCTAGTTGTTTAATCTGTTCGCTAGTGTGTACATTCTGGTTTAAGAACTCTTTATTGGTTTGCTGTTGAGAAGCTATGAAGTTCTCCATCATGATTTCCAAGTTGGATTTCCTAGGAACGTTATTGTTAGGTGTAGATGGGGTCGGCTTTTGATATCCAGGTGGTACAGCTGGAGCTTGACTGGGAGCTTGACGTGGTGCGTATAAAGCGTTGTTACAGTTTGAGTTATAGGTATGCGAGTAAGGATTTTCTTGAACATAGTTCACCTGATCTGTTTGAATTCCTGTTAGGAGTTGACAATCTGTAGGAGTGTGACCTTGAATTCCACATACCTCGCAATTTTGAGTTACGGCAACCACGGTGGCTGGAGGTGATACATTTAAACTTTCAATTTTCTGGGCAAGAGCATCCACTTTTGCATTAACATGATCAAGGCTACTTATCTCGTACATGCCACCTTTCGTTTGAGGTTTTTCTACCACTGTTCGGTCGCTTCCCCACTGATAATGATTTTGGGCCATGCTCTCGATAAGTTGATAAGCGTCGGTGTAAGGTTTATCCATAAGCGCACCACCGGCGGCGGCGTCTATTGTTAACCTTGTGTTGCACAAGAGACCATTGTAGAAGGTGTGAATTACTAACCAGTCCTCTAAACCATGGTGTGGGAAAAGTCTCATCATGTCCTTGTATCTTTCCCATGCTTCGAAAAGAGATTCGTTATCTTTTTGCTTAAATCCATTTATCTGGGCTCTCAACATAGCTGTTTTGCTTGGAGGAAAATATCGGGCAAGAAAGACTTTCTTCAACTCATTCCATGTGGTGACTGAGTTGGAAGGAAGAGACTGAAGCCATCTTCTAGCTTTATCTCTTAACGAGAAAGGAAAGAGACGAAGTCGAACTGCCTCTGAAGTGACACCATTAGCTTTAACAGTGTCAGCGTATTGGACAAATACGGATAAATGAAGGTTTGGATCCTCGGTAGGATTTCCAGAAAATTGATTCTGTTGCACTGCCTGCAACAGCGAAGGTTTAAGTTCGAAGTTGTTCGCTTCGATTGCGGGTGGAGCAATACTCGAATGCGGCTCATCTTACGATGGAGCAACGTAATCTCGAAGAGCATGAGCTGGTTCGGCCATCGCTGGTATCGTCAAAGGAAGGGGATTTTTGAGATCAGGAATTTCGATTGGAGGAAGATTGTTTCTAGCACGATACTCCCAAATTCGTCGTAATAATCGGAGATATCGTTCAACGTCATTGATTCGTAAGTAGTACGGCTCGCCTTGTGAGCGAGTGTGTGGCATACAAATCAACGAAAAGGGAAAAAAATAAAAATAGCCTTAGTCTCTACAGCGTAACAGAAGAGTTACGATATCGACTAAATAAAAGTCCCCGGCAACGGCGCCAAAAACTTGATCGCGACTTTATGAGTCTATCGGGGTACTAACTGCAAGTGCACAGTCTAATCGCGTAGTTTTAAAAGATATCGATCCCACAGGGACTTAATGAATCGATCTACCGTTTTTCTAGGGTTACTGCGTAAAGCTAAGGCGGATGATACTTTAATGATTAGGGGGAAAAGTAAAACTAAATTTGGATCTAGATAAAATATCAAATAATATGGATATCAGTATGTAGTTCGTGGTAATTAGGGAATCAAATCTTCGTTGGTCTTTTTCTTAATTTTAAAATAAGTCTTTTCAGTAGACACTATTAATTAAAAGTCTTTTCCTCAAACTCTCGCTCTGTTGAATTAGACCATGACTTTATATTTTAACGTACGCTCTCACTATTTCGTTAAATCTAAAATCACTTTTGAAAATAATAGAATCTATAGAAACTCCTTTTGAGAAAATACTAACCGTTTAAACGCCCTCGTCTCAAACTCTCGCTCTGTTGACTTAGACTATATGATTAAACTTAAATGCTTAACTCTCGTCCTCACATTTAACTTTTAAAAATAATTTTTGAAAATGATTAGAATTTAATTAACCTTAAAAATTGCTCTCGTCCTGATTTAAAGTTAATGTTCAATTTACACTGTCCAGTTAAAAGCTCAAACCGTCGTTCTATTGATTTTAACTTCTTTATGTCTTTTACTCTCGTACAAAAACCTTGGTATTAACTTTGTAAATTGAGACCAGAAAAAGAGTGATTATATTCTGAAATAAATTTAAACCAACTAAATTTTGATTCCTTTATTCCGCTTACTTTACATACCGATATCTAAATTAATTAGCTAGACATGATAAACATGCATAAACAATAATCATGCATAAATACGGCCATATCAAACAAACAATATATATAAACAGCGGAACAAAGCATATGTAAATTAAGACGATAAATTAATTAATTAATGAATCTGGAAAATTACTAGAAATCTGGATTTTATCTCATAGCTTCGATGCTCGAACACTCCACCACAAGTCGGTTGGATTTGTTCTTCACAATTCTCAATTAGATAGGAAAGTAAAAACAAGGAAATAAAATACTATGATCTAACGTAAGGTTAGATCCAGTAAAAATTACACAATAATTTCCGGTGTAGAAACTATCGTGAGAAAATAAATTGTATGCTTCGGAAATTAAACTAGAAAAGAAAAGAAAATAAATTGCTTGAAAATTTAGAATGCTGGAAAAATAATGCTGGAAAAATTGTACGGCCAAGAGAGAGCTTCAATTGGCTTTTGTGAGGTTTATTTATATTCACCTCCCAAAATAACCGTCTCCTAGAATGGGTCTTCAGTGTCATTCAAAACGTCTACGAGTGCAGGAGAAAATTTAGGGGAAACCGTCCACTCCGTTACGCACGTAAAGCCTAAAATATAGGATGGAATGTGTGACGTCCGTCACACTATGTGTTACGGTCGTAACACTAGGTCTTAGGACGTGGCGCTCAGCACGTGCTTGTGGCGGTCGTGACAACAAGTTTCTTTGTTCCAAACGTGGGCTGGGCTTTGGTGCTTCAGCTTGCTGCTTTTCCTAGGAAATCTTCTTTTTTGCACCCCTTTTCTTTCTTTTTCACATGTGCGTTAAATAATGATACCTGAAATAAATAATAAGAAAATACCAAGTAATATCGAATAATATAAAATAAATTGAATCAAATAACGATATAATTTAATTAAATCAAGTCTAAAAATGTGATATAGTTTCATGTTATCAAACTCCCCCACACTTAGACTTTTGCTTGTCCCCAAGCAAGAAACAATGTAGAAATCGATTTAAAATATTAGCCAGATGAAATTTCCAAACACACATCAATTCGTAATAGGTTGCAAGTAAATCTCGTTTAGAAATAACCTGAGTTTAATCTTAACATCAAAAACTACCGTAACAACACTAGATAACCCCACCTTATGCAAACCAGTTCGAGTCATGCTATTATAGCTCAGCCTAGTTCTTTTACTCTTATTTCACCCGTTTTCGTTTGAGCGAAATCACATTAAGCCCTTTACCTTTTCGCGCACATAGTGGAGTAACCGGTTAGCGATTCTGATCCCCTTTTAGTTAGAAGTTCTGGTACATAAGTTGGATAACTTCTTTATTTAGTCTATTGCAAATTGCGGGGGATCGGACCGTAGTCCGCCCTACCAAATTCAGCACCAGAAACCGCTGAACCAACTCATAATGGATCGTTCATACTATGTTTTTGTAGGGTCCGCAACCTTTGGATTAAATGATCGGGTAAGGATCACCTAACTTAATTAGTGCATTTCCTGATTTTTAATATCTTGTTTTGGGAATCATTCACTTGTATTCATCGGATCTCCACGTAGTTTGCTATTAAGATGGTGCCGACTTCTCGTGTAAACTTCTCGTATTAAGATGGTGCTATTAAGATGGAGAGGCAGCATCATGGTAACCAGTTGGTGTCTGCGGATCAGACTCAGCATTAGGAATCTGGTTGTCAAGAATCTCATAATCTTGGATGGTTTCAACAGATCTAATAGTAGAAGGCATTCCATCCAGGTTGTGGAGCCAATTATTCGGTTATGGACACTAGTCATCGGGCTAGGCATGATGAATAGGTAAAAAGCTTGGTTGTTAATTAATAGTTCAAACTCTTCAGGTCCAAGGTTTCCTATAAACATAGTGTTGAAAAGGAAAAGTATATTCATAGGCTGAATACCACAAAAAGGGTTCAAATCAATCATGGGTTGGCGCAATCCAATAGCATTAGCAATCATAGTTATCAATCCTCCTATTTGAATCGGTGCACGATCATCTTGAATAAGGAGGTCAAAACTCGCCAACATATAAGTGGCACCATTCACTGGACGATTCTGGGAAGCACAAAATATTATGAAAAGTTCATCACGTGATACTGTGGTAATGTTTGAACTTTTCCCAAAAAGAGTGTGTGCTAGGATCTTGTGGAAATAACGAAAAGTTGGGTTATGTATGTTTCCAGAAAGAAACTCATGTTCCTCAGGTTCGTCGTTTCCCGTCAAACTTCCCCAAAAATGCTCAAGCTCTCGATATTCAAAGAGGTCCTCTTGGCTCATGGTGAATGTGTCAAAAGAAGTAGGGAACCCTAAGAGGCTAGTAAATTCTCTAATGTTATATTGATACTCCATATTGAACGTCCTGAATTGAATGAAACCTCGGTTTATTCCTTTTCCATGGTTCGGTAAATAAATCAGGGAGCTAAGGAATTCTAGAGTTAGCCTCCGATAAGTAACAAATTGTCTCCGAGTAGGAGTGGTTTCCTACCCTAATTGATTTAGCAGATATAGGACACTATCTCTTAGCCCAAGTACGGTCATTGCACAATCATCAACATAAAAATTTGGGTGCATCTCTCTCTCAGCAAGTTCTTCAAATTTTTGTCTCTGAGATCTCCCTCGGAAATTAATACCCATGTGATCAATATGTGCCATCAGGTCAGTGTTAACTAAAGAAAAGAAAAACAAGAATTTTAGTCAGGATTTTGCCAGATGCCGAAAGAAGAAAAGAAAAATTTAATAAAATAAAGAAAATGAAGAATGCAAACTGAATAAAATCAAAAGAATAATCAAAGAAAAATAAAAATTTGTGGGTTGTCTCCCACGAAGCGCTTTGTTTAAAGTCGCAAGCTCGGCATAAAACTATTAAATGTTAATCTATTAATTTTGGAGACAATACGTCTAAGTGCAGGACTTGCGAGTCTTCATTGTTTTCAGCATAATGATGATGTTTTATATGCTGCCCGTTTACGATAAATGATTCAATAGATTTTCCTTTAATTTCTACAGCCCCACTAGAAAAGACATTAGTGACTTTGAAAGGGCCCGACCACCTAGAGCGTAGTTTTCCTTGGAATAACTTAAGTCTAGAGTTAAACTATAGGACTACATCGCCTTGTTTGAAAGTTTTCCTTGATATACGTTTATCATGCCATTTTTTCGTTCTTTCCTTGTAGATTTTGGCATTTTCGTATGCGTCTTGTCTAAGTTCCTCTAATTCGTTTATATCTAGAATTCGCTTTTCACCGGCGGCCTTATAGTTTAAATTTAAATTTTTAATAGCCCAATAGGCCTTATGTTCTAACTCCACTGGGAGGTGACACGATTTACCATAAATAAGCTTAAATGGGGTTGTTCCTATGGGAGTTTTGTAAGCGGTTCGATATGCCCATAAAGCTTCGGTTAATTTTGATGACCAGTCTTTCCTCGATGTAGCGACAGTTTTTTCCAATATCTGTTTAATTTCTCTATTAGACACTTCCACTTGTCCACTAGTTTGAGGATGGTAAGGTGTTGCTACTCGATGTTTTACACTATACTTAAACAATAATTTTTCGAGTATCTTAGATATGAAATGAGATCCACCGTCACTGATGACTATTCTTGGGACACCAAATCTTGGAAAGATTATATTCTTAAAGAGTTTAATTACTACTCGTGTGTCGTTTGTTGGAGAAGCTATAGCCTCAATCCATTTTGATACGTAGTCAACCGCTACGAGTATGTACTTGTTACCAAAAGAAGGTGGAAAAGGTCCCATGAAATCTATTCCCCACACATCGAAAATTTCTACTTCCAAAATGCCTTTTTGTGGCATTTCGTCACGTCTAGATATGTTTCCTGTGCGTTGACACCTATCGCATTTCTTGACAGCGGTATGTACATCCTTCCATATGTTTGGCCAATAGAGACCGGCTTGTAGGATTTTAGAGCAGGTTTTGGATGTACTTGCATGTCAACCATAAGGAGCGGAATGACAATGTTGGATTATACTTTCTACCTCTTCTTCAGGTATACAGCGACGGAAAATACCATCGGATCGTCTTTTGAAAAGTAAAGGGTCATCCTAGTAGTAATGTTTTATGTCATGGAAGAATCGTTTCTTTTGTTGGTAGGATAAATCAAGTGGAACCACTCCGGTGGCTAAATAATTGACAAAATCGGCGTACCATGGTGTAACGCATACAACCAAGGTGGTCTCTACCTGTTTGTCAGCTCTATTTTCTTCCAAATTAGCTATAAGTTTATCGTACGAGAAATCATCGTTGATCGATGTTCTTTCCGGTTCCAGGTTTTTGAGTCTAGAGAGGTGATCTGCTACTACGTTTTCAATTCCTTTTTTATCTTTGATTTCCAAATCAAATTCTTGTAGTAACAAGATCCACCTTAGGAGTCTAGGTTTAGCGTCTTTTTTTGTTAAGAGGTACTTAATGGCAGTGTGATCAGTGTAAACGATTGTTTTAGCTCCGACCAAGTAGGAACGAAATTTATCTAGTGCAAACACTACTGCTAAAAGTTCTTTCTCGGTCGTGGCGTAATTCATTTGCGCTTCATCTAGAGTTCTACTCGCATAATATATGACGTGAAGTTTTTTATCCTTTCGTTGTCCTAAAACAGCGCCTACGGCGTAGTCACTTGCGTCACACATTATTTCGGAAGGTTCATTCCAATCCGAGGTCTGCATTATGGGCGCGGAGATCAATGCTTGTTTAAGTGTTTGAAATGCTTCTAAACATTTATTGTCGAAGATGAATTCAGCGTCTTTCATTAATAATTCGATTAAAGGTTTAGTTATTTTAGAGAAATCTTTAATGAATCGTCGGTAAAAATCGGCATGTCCTAAGAAGCTTCGTATTTCCCTCACAGTTTTCGGGGGTTAAAGGTTTTCGATTACTTCTATTTTGGCTTTTTCTACTTCAATTCCTCTATTTGATATGATGTGTCCTAAAACAATTCCTTCTTGTACCATAAAGTGACATTTTTCCCAATTAAGTACTAGGTTTACTTTTACACATCGTTCTAGAACTCTTTCTAGGTTTTCAAGACATTCTACGAAACTTTGCCCGCATACGGAAAAGTCATCCATAAATACTTCCATGATGTTTTCGAGAAAATCGGCGAATATTGCCATCATGCACCTTTGGAAAGTTGCAGGAGCATTGCACAAGCCAAACGGCATTCGTCGATAAGCGAAGGTACCAAAAGGACATGTGAACGTTGTCTTTTCTTGGTCATCAGGATGAATTGGTATTTAAAAGAAACCTGAGTAACCGTCCAGATAGCAGAAATGAGAGTGCTTGGCTAGTTGTTCTAACATCTGGTCTATGAATGGTAAAGGAAAATGATCTTTTCGGGTTGCTTTGTTTAGCTTTCTATAATCAATGCACATTCTCCATCCCGATTCAATTCGTTTGGTTATAGTTTCTCCTTTTTCATTTTCGATCACTATTATACCTCCTTTCTTTGGTACTACGTGTACAGGACTAACCCATTTGCTATCGGATATAGGATATATGATACCTGCCTCTAGTAACTTCGTTACTTCCTTCTTCACTACCTCATTCATGATCGGGTTTAGTCTCCTCTGATGTTCCCTAGAAGTCTTACAGTCTTCTTCTAGCATGATGCGGTGCATACAAATAGAAGGACTTATCCCTTTAAGATCGGTGATGTTGTATCCTAATGCGGTTGGATATTTTCTTAAGATATGTAGGAGTTTTTCAGTTTCAAGTTTTCCTAGGTCTTCACTGACTATTACTGGTCGTTCAAGTTCTAAGTCTAGGAATTCATATCTCAGATTTTTGGGAAGTGTTTTCAGGTCGAGGGTTGGTTTCTTAAGGCATTGCGTAGGATCTGATGTCATTGCTAAACATTGGTTCAGTTTGTCTTCTACACGATAGTCGGACAAATCGTCATTTTCGAATTCTGTTTCTTTTATGCATTCATCGATGACATCCATGAAGTAACGTGTGTCTTCTATTGCAGGTGCTTTCAAAAATTGGGAAAGAATAAACTAAATTTTCTCTTCTCCTACTTCGAAAGTGAGTCGTCCTCGTTTTACGTCTATGATAGCACCGACAGTTGCTAAAAAGGGTCTTCCCAATATAATGGGGGTAACTTCATCTTCTCTTATGTCCATAATTATAAAATCGGTGAGAATGTAGAATTGACCTATGCGCACGGGAACGTTTTCAAGAATTCCTACGGGATATCTAACGAAACGATCTGCTAATTGCACAGACATTTTAGTTGGTCTTAATTCTCCCATTTCAATTTTCTTGCATATGGACAAGGGCATAACACTGATACCGGCTCCTAAATCGCATAAGGCTTTGTCTATGACAAATTTTCCTATATGACAGGGTATAGAAAAACTACCAGGATCTTTAAGTTTAGGAGGCATATTTTGGATTATTGCGCTACACTCAGCAGTGAGTGTAACGGTTTCGTTATCTTCAAGTTTCCTTTTATTAGATAAAATTTCTTATAAGAACTTAGCATATGAGGGTATTCGTGTATTAGCTTCTGTAAAAGGAATTGTGACGTTTAATTGTTTCAGTAGGTCAACAAATTTTTTAAATTGGCCCGCGTTTTTGGTTTTAATTAGCCTTTGAGGATAAGGGATATGTGGTTTGTAAGGCGGTGGAGGTACATAAGGTTCTTTTTTTTCTACGGTTTCCTTATTACACTCTTCCTTTTCCTTAGGTTTACCTTCTTCCTCAGTTGACTTTTTAGAGTTTTGGTTCTCAATCCTTGGGTCAGATGGTCCTTCTACCTCTGTACCACTTCGTAATATAATTGCATGAGCGTGGCCTTTCGGATTAGGTTGTGGTTGTCTAGGAAATGTACCAGTTGGGGCAGCAGTAGGCGCTTGTTGTTGAGCTACTTGCGAGATTTGTGTTTCAAGCATTTTGTTATGGGTAGCCAGGGCATCTACTTTACTTGCTAGTTGTTTAATCTGTTCGCTAGTGTGTACATTCTGGTTTAAGAAATCTTTATTGGTTTGCTGTTGAGAAGCTATGAAGTTCTCCATCATGATTTCCAAGTTGGATTTCCTAGGAACGTTATTGTTAGGTGTAGATGGGGTCGACTTTTGATATCCAGGTGGTACAACTGGAGCTTGACTGGGAGCTTGACCTGGTGCGTATAAAGCGTTGTTACTTTTATATGAAAAATTAGGATGGTTCTTCCAGTTTGAGTTATAGGTAAGCGAGTAAGGATTTCCTTGAACATAGTTCACCTGATCTGTTTGAATTCCTGTTAGGAGTTGACAATCTGTAGGAGTGTGACCTTGAATTCCACATACCTCGCAATTTTGAGTTACGGCAACCACGGTGGCTGGAGGTGATACATTTAAACTTTCAATTTTCTGGGCAAGAGCATCCACTTTTGCATTAACATGATCAAGGCTACTTATCTCGTACATGCCACCTTTCGTTTGAGGTTTTTCTACCACTGTTCGGTCGCTTCCCCACTGATAATGATTTTGGGCCATGCTCTCGATAAGTTGATAAGCGTCGGTGTAAGGTTTATCCATAAGCGCACCACCGGCGGCGGCGTCTATTGTTAACCTTGTGTTGCACAAGAGACCATTGTAGAAGGTGTGAATTACTAACCAGTCCTCTAAACCATGGTGTGGGAAAAGTCTCATCATGTCCTTGTATCTTTCCCATGCTTCGAAAAGAGATTCGTTATCTTTTTGCTTAAATCCATTTATCTGGGCTCTCAACATAGCTGTTTTGCTTGGAGGAAAATATCGGGCAAGAAAGACTTTCTTCAACTCATTCCATGTGGTGACTGAGTTGGAAGGAAGAGACTGAAGCCATCTTCTAGCTTTATCTCTTAACGAGAAAGGAAAGAGACGAAGTCGAACTGCCTCTGAAGTGACACCATTAGCTTTAACAGTGTCAGCGTATTGGACAAATACGGATAAATGAAGGTTTGGATCCTCGGTAGGATTTCCAGAAAATTGATTCTGTTGCACTGCCTGCAACAGCGAAGGTTTAAGTTCGAAGTTGTTCGCTTCGATTGCGGGTGGAGCAATACTCGAATGCGGCTCATCTTACGATGGAGCAACGTAATCTCGAAGAGCACGAGCTGGTTCGGCCATCGCTGGTATCGTCAAAGGAAGGGGATTTTTGAGATTAGGAATTTCGATTGGAGGAAGATTGTTTCTAGCACGATACTCCCAAATTCGTCGTAATAATCGGAGATATCGTTCAACGTCATTGATTCGTAAGTAGTACGGCTCGCCTTGTGAGCGAGTGTGTGGCATACAAATCGACTAAATAAAAGTCCCTGGCAACGGCACCAAAAACTTGATCGCGACTTTATGAGTCTATCGGGGTACTAACTGCAAGTGCACAGTCTAATCGTGTAGTTTTAAAAGATATCGATCCCACAGGGACTTAATGAATCGATCTACCATTTTTCTAGGGTTACTGCGTAAAGTTAAGTCGGATGATACTTTAATGATTAGGGGGAAAAGTAAAACTAAATTTGGATCTAGATAAAATATCAAATAATATGGATATCAGTATGTAGTTCGTCGTAATTAGGGAATCAAATCTTCGTTGGTCTTTTTCTTAATTTTAAAATAAGTCTTTTCAGTAGACACTATTAATTAAAAGTCTTTTCCTCAAACTCTCGCTCTGTTGAATTAGACTATGACTTTATATTTTAACGTACGCTCTCACTATTTCGTTAAATCTAAAATCACTTTTGAAAATAATATAATCTATAGAAACTCCTTTTGAGAAAATACTAACCGTTTAAACGCCCTCGTCTCAAACTCTCGCTCTGTTGACTTAGACTATATGATTAAACTTAAATGCTTAACTCTCGTCCTCACATTTAACTTTTAAAAATAATTTTTGAAAATGATTAGAATTTAATTAACCTTAAAAATTGCTCTCGCCCTGATTTAAAGTTAATGTTCAATTTACATTGTCCAGTTAAAAGCTCAAACCGTCGTTCTATTGATTTTAACTTCTTTATGTCTTTTACTCTCGTACAAAAACCTTGGTATTAACTTTGTAAATTGAGATCAGAAAAAGAGTGACTATATTCTGAAATAAATTTAAACCAACTAAATTTTGATTCCTTTATTCCGCTTACTTTACATACCGATATCTAAATTAATTAGCCAGACATGATAAACATGCATAAACAATAATCATGCATAAATACGGTCATATCAAACAAACAATATATATAAACAGCGGAACAAAGCATATGTAAATTAAGACGATAAATTAATTAATTAATGAACCTGGAAAATTACTAGAAATCTGGATTTTATCTCCTAGCTTCGATGCTTGAACACTCCACCACAAGTCGGTTGGATTTGTTTTTCACAATTCTCAATCAGATAGGAAAGTAAAAACAAGGAAATAAAATACTATGATCTAACGTAAGGTTAGATCCAGTAAAAATTACACAATAATTTCCGGTGTAGAAACTATCGTGAGAAAATAAATTGTATGCTTCGGAAATTAAACTAGAAAAGAAAAGAAAATAAATTGCTTGAAAATTTAGAATGCTTGGAAAAATAATGCTGGAAAAATTGTACGGCCAAGAGAGAGCTTCAATTGGATTTTGTGAGGTTTATTTATATTCACCTCCCAAAATAACCGTCTCCTAGAATGGGTCTTCAGTGTCATTCAAAACGTCTACGAGTGCAGGAGAAAATTTAGGGAAAACCGTCTACTCCGTTACGCACGTAAAGCCTAAAATATAGGATGGAATGTGTGACGTCCGTCACACTATGTGTTACGGTCGTAACACTAGGTCTTAGGACGTGGCGCTCAGCACGTGCTTGTGGCGGTCGTGACAACAAGTTTCTTTGTTCCAAACGTGGGTTGGGCTTTGGTGCTTCAGCTTGCTGCTTTTCCTAGGAAATCTTCTTTTTTGCACCCCTTTTCTTTCTTTTTCACATGTGCGTTAAATAATGATACCTGAAATAAATAATAAGAAAATACCGAGTAATATCGAATAATATAAAATAAATTGAATCAAATAACGATATAATTTAATTAAATCAAGTCTAAAAATGTGATATAGTTTCATGTTATCAAACTCCCCCACACTTAGACTTTGGCTTGTCCCCAAGCAAGAAACAATGTAGAAATCGATTTAAAATATTAGCCAGATGAAATTTTCAAACACACATCAATTCGTAATAGGTTGCAAGTAAATCTCGTTTAGAAATAACCTGAGTTTAATCTTAACATCAAAAACTACCGTAACAACACTAGATAACCCCACCTTATGCAAACCAGTTCGAGTCATGCTATTATAGCTCAGCCTAGTTCTTTTACTCTTATTTCACCCGTTTTCATTCGAGCGAAATCACATTAAGCCCTTTATGTTTTCACGCACATAGTGGAGTAACCGGTTAGCGATTCTGATCCCTTTTTAGTTAGAAGTTCTGGTACATAAGTTGGATAACTTCTTTATTTAGTCTATTGCAAATTGCGGGGGATCAGACCGTAGTCCGCCCTACCAAGTTCAGCACCAGAAACCGCTGAACCAACTCACAATGGATCGTTCATACTATGTTTTTGTAGGGTCCGCAACCTTTGGATTAAATGATCGGGTAAGGATCACCTAACTTAATTAGTGCATTTCCTGATTTTTAATATGTTGTTTTGGGAATCATTCACTTGTATTCATCGGTTCTCCACGTAGTTTGCTATTAAGATGGTACCAACTTCTCGTATAAACTTCTCGTATTAAGATGGTGCTATTAAGATGGAGAGGCAGCATCATGGTAACCAGTTGGTGTCTGCGGATCAGACTCAGCATTAGGAATCTGGTTGTCAAGAATCTCATAATCTTGGATGGTTTCAACAGATCTAATAGTAGAAGGCATTCCATCCAGGTTGTAGAGCCAATTATTTCGGTTATGGACACTAGTCATCGGGCTAGGCATGGTGAATAGGTAAAAAGCTTGGTTGTTAATTAATAGTTCAAACTCTTCAGGTCCAAGGTTTCCTATAAACATAGTGTTGAAAAGGAAAAGTATATTCATAGGCTGAATACCACAAAAAGGGTTCAAATCAATCATGGGTTGGCGCAATCCAATAGCATTAGCAATCATAGTTATCAATCCTCCTATTTGAATCGGTGCACGGTCATCTTGAATAAGGAGGTCAAAACTCGCCAACATATAAGTGGCACCATTCACTGGACGATTCTGGGAAGCACAAAATATTATGAAAAGTTTATCACGTGATACTGTGGTAATGTTTGAACTTTTCCCAAAAAGAGTGTGTGCTTGGATCTTGTGGAAATAACGAAAAGTTGGGTTATGTATGTTTCCAAAAAGAAACTCATGTTCCTCAGGTTCGTCGTTTCCCGTCAAACTTCCCCAAAAATGCTCAAGTTCTCGATATTCAAAGAGGTCCTCTTGGCTCATGGTGAATGTGTCAAAAGAAGTAGGGAACCCTAAGAGGTTAGTAAATTCTCTAATGTTATACTGATACTCCATATTGAACGTCCTGAATTGAATGAAACCTCAGTTTATTCCTTTTCCATGGTTCGGTAAATAAATCAGGGAGCTAAGGAATTCTAGAGTTAGCCTCCGGTAAGTAACAAATTGTCTCCGAATAGGAGTGGTTTCCCACCCTATTTGATTTAGCAGATATAGGACACTATCTCTTAGCCCAAGTACGGTCATTGCACAATCATCAGCATAAAAATTTGGGTGCATCTCTCTCTCAGCAAGTTCTTCAAATTTTTGTCTCTGAGCTCTCCCTCGGAAATTAATACCCATGTGATCAATATGTGCCATCAGGTCAGTGTTAACTAAAGAAAAGAAAAACAAGAATTTTAGTCAGGATTTGGCCAGATGCCGAAAGAAGAAAAGAAAAATTTAATAAAATAAAGAAAATGAAGAATGCAAACTGAATAAAATCAAAAGAATAATCAAAGAAAAATAAAAATTTGTGGGTTGTCTCCCACGAAGCGCTTTGTTTAAAGTCGCAAGCTCGACATAAAACTATTAAATGTTAATCTATTAATTTTGGAGACAATACGTCTAAGTGCAGGACTTGCGAGTCTTCATTGTTTTCAGCATAATGATAATGTTTTAGACGCTGCCCGTTTACGATAAATGATTCAATAGATTTTCCTTTAATTTCTACAGCCCCACTAGAAAAGACATTAGTGACTTTGAAAGGGCCTGACCACCTAGAGCGTAGTTTTCCTGGGAATAACTTAAGTCTAGAGTTAAACAATAGGACTACATCGCCTTGTTTGAAAGTTTTCCTTGATATACGTTTATCATGCCATTTTTTCGTTCTTTCCTTGTAGATTTTGGCATTTTCGTATGCGTCTTGTCTAAGTTCCTCTAATTCGTTTATATCTAGAATTCGCTTTTCACCGGCGGCCTTATAGTTTAAATTTAAATTTTTAATAGCCCAATAGGCCTTATGTTCTAACTCCACTGGGAGGTGACACGATTTACCATAAATAAGCTTAAATGGGGTTGTTCCTATGGGAGTTTTGTAAGCGGTTCGATATGCCCATAAAGCTTCGGGTAATTTTGATGACCAGTCTTTCCTCGATGTAGCGACAGTTTTTTCCAATATCTGTTTAATTTCTCTATTAGACACTTCCACTTGTCCACTAGTTTGAGGATGGTAAGGTGTTGCTACTCGATGTTTTACACTATACTTAAACAATAATTTTTCGAGTATCTTAGATATGAAATGAGATCCACCGTCACTGATGACTATTCTTGGGACACCAAATCTTGGAAAGATTATATTCTTAAAGAGTTTAATTACTACTCGTGTGTCGTTTGTTGGAGAAGCTATAGCCTCAATCCATTTTGATACGTAGTCAACCGCTAAGAGTATGTACTTGTTACCAAAAGAAGGTGGAAAAGGTCCCATGAAATCTATTCCCCACACATCAAAAATTTCTACTTCCAAAATGCCTTTTTGTGGCATTTCGTCACGTCTAGATATGTTTCCTGTGCGTTGACACCTATCGCATTTCTTGACAGCGGTATGTACATCCTTCCATATGTTTGGCCAATAGAGACCGGCTTGTAGGATTTTAGAGCAGGTTTTGGATGTACTTGCATGTCCACCATAAGGAGCGGAATGACAATGTTGGATTATACTTTCTACCTCTTCTTCAGGTATACAGCGGAGTCCCCGAATACTTCTAGTATCTTGATCTTTAACTCAATGGCTTCTTCCAACCCTAGTATGCAAGCTTCATACTCGGCCATGTTATTTGTGCAGGTAAAATAGAGCTTTGCGGTGAATGGTAGATGGAAATTCTTGGGAGACATCAGTACTGCCCCAATTCCATGGCCTATTGCATTCGAGGCGCCATCAAACCTGAGCGTCCAGCCTGCTTTTGGCTCAAGACTTTCCTCTAGTTCGGAGTCTTCAACATCCTTAACAGCCATGATGTTCTCATCTGGGAAGTCGAACTTCAAAGATTGGTAATCCTTCAGTGGTTGGTGAGCAAGATGGTCTGCTAGTATGCTTCCTTTGATCGCTTTTTGCGCAACATATTGGATATCATATTCTGACAACAACATCTGCCATCAGGCAATTCTACCAGTAATAGCTGGTTTCTCGAATATGTACTTGATGGGATCCATTTTAGATAGCAACCAAGTCGTGTGAGTTAGCATGTACTGCCTGAGACGCTTAGCGGCCCATGCGAGTGCACAATAATTCTTCTCGAGTAATGAATATCTGGTCTCACAATCATTAAATTTCTTTCTCAGATAATAGATGGCATACTCTTTTCTACCAGTCTCATCTTGTTGTCCCAATACACAACCCATGGACTCATCGAGCACGGTTAGATACATGATGAGAGGTCTCCCTTCTGCAGGGGGCATAAGAATCAGTGGTTCTTGCAAGTATTCTTTGATTTTGTCGAAGGCTATTCGGCAGTCATCGTTCCACTCCATGCCTTGATTCTTCCTCAGAAGCTTGAATATTGGTTTACATGTTACAGTAAGGTGAGAGATAAACCTGGAAATGTAATTTAGTCTCCCCAAGAAACCACGAACCTCCTTTTCAGTCTTCGGTGCAGGCATGTTTTGAATGGCTCGAACCTTGTCAGGATCTACTTCAATTCCTTTTTGGCTTACAATAAAGCCTAAAAGCTTCCCAGATCGAACCCTAAATGTGCATTTGTTAGGATTAAGTCTCAACCTAAACTTCCTCAAACGAGCAAACAATTTCCCCAGGTTAGTGATTTTCTCTTCTTCTGTATGGGATTTGGCAATCATGACATCGACATACACCTCAATCTCTTCATGAATCATGTCGTGAAAGAGAGTCACCATGGCGCGTTGATATGTTGCCCCATCGTTCTTTAATCCAAACAGATTACTTTGTAACAAAAGGTGCCCAAATGGGTAATGAACGTGGTCTTCTCCATGTCCTCGGGATCCATTTTAATTTGGTTATATCCAGAGAAACCATCCATAAAGGAAAACACGGAGAACTGAGTTATGTTATCCATCAATACATCAATGTGAGGTAATGGGAAATCGTCTTTGGGATTAGCTCTGTTTAAGTCTCGGTAGTCTACACACATGCGGACTTTTCCATCTTTCTTCGGTATTGGTACAATGTTAGCAACCCATTGTGGGTACTTGGCGACTTCCAGGAAGCCAGCGTCAAACTGCTTTCTCACCTCTTCTCTGATCTTGAGAGCCATATCTGGCCGAGTTCTTCTTAGCTTTTGTTTGACAACAGGGCATTCTTCTTTAAGGGGAAGCTTGTGAGTCATAATATCAGTATCTAATTCAGGCATGTATTGGTATGACCAAGCAAACACGTCATCATATTCGTGGAGGAGCTCTATCAACCTTGTCTTCACTGTATCTTGAAGTGCGGCGCCCATCCTTACTTCTCTTTTATCTTCTTCTGTTCCTAGATTGATAACTTTAACGTCTTCCTGGTGTGGTTGAATGACCTTCTCTTCTTGTCTGAGTAATCTGGCCAACTCTTCAGAGAGTTCGTTGTCTTCCCCCACTTCGTCTTCAGCTTGGTAGATTGGACAATCAAAATCATACTGGACCTTAGCAGTGTCGTTATCAATGGTCTCGGTGGTGTTTCTGCATGTTATGATTTATGCAGTTTATTTAAAAGGTGCGTGCATAAAAATTGATGCCATTTTTGTGATAAAAAACGAAAGGAAAGGAACAAGAATTTGGATGCAAAACGTCATTTCATTAATGATTAAAACTCTTGAAAAAGATAAAGGAGGCCCTACAACATGCCACTGTGCCTTGGGAAGAGTACAAGGTTTTGTCTAAAATAATAAAATTACTTTTGAAATATTTGGGGAACCTCCACAGCCTTCCAATTTGTCAGTTCTTCATTAGGTGCGGCTTGTCGCATCCAGCTATACACCCCCTCTTCGCGATCTTCTTCACTGATCATTGCCACCTGCTTGCCAAAGATGTGGCCAGCGCTGATGAACGTTTTCTCTACAGAAGGAATCTGTTCTTTGTCATGTTGGTTACCGGCTTTGTCTGATGATGGGTCATACCCCAGGCCAAACTTGTCTCGTTTCTCTTTCACTTCCACCACTTTGCCCCAGTCTTGAGCATTTTCACTTTCCATAACGGCCTTAGCTCCTTGCCACGAGGCCATGGATGGTCCAGATTTCAGAGTCTCCAATGTCTGTTGGATGGCCATCATATTTACCACTTCCAGGGATTGGAATGGTGTCTCATTGATCTCGCCATCCACCTCGATATATCGGAAAGATGTCAAGTGGCTAACCAAGATATCATCCTCTCCTACAATCACAATCATCTTGTCATTTGTAATGAATTTAAGCTTTTGATGCAGAGTGGAGGTGACGGCACCTGCGGAGTGAATCCAGGGTCTCCCAAGTAGGCAACTATAACCGGGATGTATGTCCATGACCTGGAACGTGATAATGAAAATAGTTGGACCTATCTTGGTTAGTAAGTCAACCTCTTCTATCATTGCTCGCCTTGAGCCATCAAATGCCTTTACGATTAGGGTGTTGTCTTCGGCATGACATTTAGTGAGGAACCTGTGTCTACTAACACCCTTGACAGTAGAGTATCTATGCATTTCAAGGAGATATGGAGGGCCTTGTTATGGTTCTTTCCCTCAATCGGTAGTTCGTCATCATTACAACCTAAGAAATTTCCAGTGGTCACACAAGCTATCACATCGTCAAACTGTTCTATTGTTATGTCCTTCGTGATATGAGCGACGCTTAATACCTTCAACAACGAGTTCCTGTATGCTTCTGAGTTAAGCAATAGAGATAACATGGAGATCTTTGAAGGTGTTTGATTCAGTTGGTCCACCACCTTATAATCGCTCTTTTTGATTATCCTCAGAAATTCCTCAGCCTCTTCACGAGTGACCGCAGCTTTAAGAGACAGGTGTATGTCTTGCATTTCTTGATTAGGGGCGGGGATCTGGACAGCAACCTCCTTCCCTTTAGCCCTTGCAGAAGTATCATCTGTTCTTGGCGCGAACACTCGGCCACTACGTGTCATTCCTGCTGGCCCTACAATTGAAGTGACATTTGGTTCGTTGATCATCAAAGGTCGGTCTTCCTGCCCCTGCTTAAAAGCTCTGGGCTGATATATCCACGGGACTGCCTTCTCATCTTTATATTCGAATGGTGCTGGGAACTCTATCACCAATGGGCTTATAGGTATTTCTACTTTAACCTCATCATAAGGGATGTCTACCACGGCTATCTCTTCCTGGTGCTTGCTCTTGACACGACAATTTATCTATAACTCGCCTCGATCTAGCATTTGTTGTATAAAATTCCTCAACCCTTCATCGTTCTCTTCAGCAACCAGCTCCTCCGGGATCAGACCATTCTTCAGCAATTGTGCTCCTATCCTGGTGATAGGGGTTTGAATTTCTTCAACCTTATAGATCAATTTTCCTTGATCACTCTCCTCAATGGCACTGGCGGAAGCATTCTTATGCATTGGCATAGGATTGGTGTTCACGTTCGGGCGTCTCGGAGTGAATGAGACAGCCTTGTCTTCAATCAAGTCTTGTACCTTATTTTGAAATGTGAAACAATTCTCCAAAGTATGACCAGGTGCTCCCATGTGAAACTCACAATGGGCATTAGCGTCGTATCCGGTGGATATGGAAAAACAACTGGTTTTGACTCCCTCAATGTTAGAAGGCCCTCCTTTTGCATATATGGGAATATCTGACTATAAGGTACTGGTAGGAGATCAAGTTGCCTTCTTGGAGGTCTTGGCTTGAATTGTCTTGGTGGTGCAGTATTTTGCTGATGATGGTGTTGTTGATGTTGTGATTGATACACTTGTTATTGTTGCATTGGCTGTTGATAAGGTATGGGTACCACAACGACGACTTGACCATATGAAGCATGCTACTTCCCTTTATAATTTCTGGATATGGCGTTTGTTTCACCTTCTCTTTTCTTCGGGAAGCCTCCAGAATACTTCTTTGGTGCGCTAGGGGCTGCCATAGCTCCGTGAATCTTTCCATCCCTTAACCCCTTCTCTATGCGATCTCTAATTGTAACTAGATGTGCAAAGTCAGATGCTGCACTGCTCACCAATCTACCAAAGAATGGGTCCTTCAAGGTGTCTACAAATATTCCGGTCATTTCCTTTTTAGACAATGGTGGCTCTACCTGAGCAGCCAACTCTCTCCACCGCTAGGCGTATTCTTTAAATGACTCACTCTCCTTCATAGTCATCCCTTGCAACTGCATTTGGTCGGGTGCCATATCTAAGTTATGTTTGTACTGACGGAGAAATGCGTCAGCCAAATCCTCCCAGCTTTGAATCCGCCCCTGCTCTAAGCTCATGTACCATCTCAGATATGCTCCACTCAGACTGTCTTGGAAACAGTGTACACGTAGTTTGTCGTTTTCGGTATGAGCAGTGATCGGTCACCATTTCCATTGAATTCTCGCCGTTAATCCGACATATTTTCATCACTTTGGTAAGATTTAGGTTTGTTTTTAGTTGCTTTGGAGTCATTTATCATGTTTTGTTGGTTTGGTATCGCATTGCATTCGATTACAAGTTTATGTCAAAAAAGATCTCGTTTATGCTTCGTTTGGCAGTGTCATTGTTACAGGCCATTGCACAGGTTTAAAAGCAAGAATGGTGAAGTTATGGACACTCTGAAAGGCAAAAATATGAAGAAACAGTAGGTCAACACGGGCACCCGTGTGCCACAACACTGCCCGTGTTGTTGATCAGGCAGAGCAAGAGAGGAGAAGAAAAACAGAGATCAACACGGGCACCCGTGTTCCACCACACGGTCGTGTTGATTAAAACAGTGCATCAACACGGGCACCTGTGTGTAGGAACACGGCCCGTGTTGTTGCCTCTGTAGCTTGTGCTGAAAATAATTAATTATGGAGAACAACACGACCACCCGTGTGGTGACACACGGTCGTGTTGATTGGATGCAGCTTGGAAAACCTAATTTTTGCTTTGTGAACCGATTCTTCTCATTAAGGGTAGTTTGGACCTTTTGCTTGGAAGAGATGCATCTGAAGCTATAAGAAGGTTGGAAGAGAAAGAAGAAGGGACTTTTGGAGAGACGAAAGAAGACATTGCATTGGAGAAGATAGCGAACACGAAGGATTTGAAGATGGCGAGATTCAAGGGCATCAACCATTGAAGATCAAACTCTCCTAATTCTTTGTAATGTCTAATCTTTACATTATGAATTCTTTAAGTACTATGAGAGGCTAAACCCCCTAATGCTAGGGGGTGGTCCTGATGTTATCGCATGTTATGAATTTGAACAAACGATTTCTTGATTACTATGTTACTTATTTCAATTCAATTGTGTGATGTTATTATGCTTTTGTATCGGACAAATACAAATTGATTTATGACTTTCAATAACAGGATTGTGATTTTTAGGGTTTTCACACAATTGGGTTTATGAATGCATCATCTAGGACTAATAACTTTCGTAAATCACCGTAAACCTTGATATTATGTATGATTAAAACCAATGCTTAATTGAATGGACATTCGAGTAAGAATTGGTAGTTAAATAGTTTCTTCCTTAAGGACTTAAGTAAGAACATTCTGAGGTTAGGTGATTGAATGTTTCATATGTATTAAGGAAATCTTGACTGAATTCATAACTGGTTACATCAACCACTCACCCTAGCATCTTTTATCTTAATCAATTACTTTTACTATTTTTGTGTTTACTATTATAAATTCCAAAACAACCAAACCATTATCTTTTTGTTCTGATAGAATCAAATTAAAATAAGTACTTCCTACACAATCCCTGAGATCGATACTTGGAAATAAAACTCCTTATTACTACATCGGTAAAAATAGTACACTTGTTATTTTTCCGATCAAGTTTTTGGCGCCGTTGTCGGGGATTTCCAAAATACATATTTTAATTTCTATTCTATCGAAATTTTGTTGCTCGTCAACCAAAATTTTATCTGTGACAATTTTGATTTTAATCTTTGTCTAACTTGTTTATGCGAGGTAAGGCCTCAGCGATTTTTTCTTTTGACACAGATCCAGAAAGAACTCTTCGCGCTAGACTGAGACAAGCTAAGCGAGAAAAACTGGAATTAGCAGAGAAAGCAGGGGAGGAAGTTGTTTCAGTGCACTCAGAGAATTCAGATTCCGACGCGGAAACAGTTCCTGAAATCATGGCTGCAAACCCACCACCACCACCACCAGAGAGACTTCTCGGTGACTATGGTGGAACCAACACTCCGGGTGGTCGTATGACAATTGTAAACCAACCGGTCAATGTGGAACAATTTCAGCTGCATCCCAACACCATTAATCAACTCGAAAGGCGGTCCTTTTCTGGAAGAGTGAATGAAGATGCCAACAAGCATCTGCAAAGGTTTTTAACTATGAGCACAACGCTGAAAATGCCTGGACATAACGAAGAAGCAATCAGACTTCGTATGTTCCCATTCACTTTAGCAGATGAAGCCGAAGAGTGGTTCTATTCCTTACCTGCTCGTAGTATCACTACATGGGAGCAGATGGAAACAACATTCTTGCAGGAATACTTTCCCGCATCTGTGTCATTGCGGAAAAGATATGAGATCCTAAACTTCAAGCAGAAAGAGGGTGAGTCACTAGGAGATGTCTATAAAAGATTCAAGAAAAGCCTAGTGGCTTGTCCTACTCACAACATGGATGAAACTGAGCAGATGCAAATGTTTGTTAATGGTTTTCGAATTCAAACGAGACAAATCCTTGATTCAGCAGCTGGTGGCTCAGCTAACTTTGCAACAGCCACTGGTATGGAGAAGATAATTGAAGCAATTGCCTCGAATGAGCATTTGGAGTTATATGATAGGGTGTCAAGAAAATCTGCAGTTATTGATTTAAAGCTTGAAACAAACAAACAGGTGAAGATTGAAGAAGCAGTTGCTGCGGAGGTAGAGAAAAGGTTGAAAGCACTAAACATAGGTGCTCAAAAGGTGGCTCAAGTGCAACAGGCACCAAACGATGTGTGTGGCATTTGTAATGGACCACACAATACTGTTCATTGTTTTGCAACACCACATCAGATATAAGAGATCAAGTTTTTAAAGCAAAACAATCCCTATTCCAACACATACAACCCGGGGTGGAAGGATCATCCCAACTTTGCATGGAAGGATCAGATAGGGAATGGGCAACATCAGGTACAAGGTCAATATCAAAACCAATATCAGCAACAGCAACAACAAGCCCCAAAGAAGGCAGATTGGGAGATTGCAATTGAAAAGATGGCAGCTCAAAATGGGCAATTTAAAGAAGAGACTAGAAACAATCAGAAACACACCGCCGCATCCCTAAAGAATCTCGAAGTTCAGCTGGGGCAGATAGCGCAGCAATTGGCAAGTTCTCGAACACCAGGTTCCCTACCAAGTGAAACAGTTCAAAATCCGAGAGGTCATGAGAATGTTAATATTGTCACGACGACAGAGAAAAAGGATGCTAAAAAGGCAAAAATTATATCACCGAGCGAGCCGACTAAAGAAGAAACTATAAAAGGAACTAAACCGGTGATTAAGTTGCCCTATCCTCAGAGAATAACAAAGAAGGAACCTAGTGAATCAGACTTGGAGAAATTCATGACAATGTTTAAAAGGATTGAGGGTCATATGGCCTTGTTTGAAGCACTTGAAAGGATGCCCATGTACAAGAAATTCGTGGAAGAGGTAATGGCTGAAAAGAAACCAACCACTGAAGAACAGGTATCCGGTAAGGAAAAATATAATGCAAACTCCCTAGAGCAGAACATTCCTAACAAACAGAAGGATCCAGGAACCGTCACAGTACCGTGCACAATCAAAGAAAGAACCTTCAAAAAGGTACTAATAGATTCAGGAGCTAGTGTGAATCTGATGCCATTATCGGTCTATCACAGGCTGGGTATTAAAAATATCAGTGATATAAAGACCAATCTGAAGTTTGCCGATCAGTCAAGAAAAGATGCATATGGTATAGCTGAAGATGTGCTGGTAACAATAGCGGACTTGACTTTCCTAGTCGATTTTGTAATCCTAGACATACCTGAAGACAATGAGGCCCCCATCATTCTGGGTCGACCTTTCATGAAGACGAGTCGATGCAAGCTCGACATGGATGAGTGCACGTTAACCTTGAAAGTTTACAACAAGGAAATAACATTGAATGCTATTGAAAACCAGGAGATGGAGGAAGATACAAAATCTCAGTATCAAGTAGGCTTAATCAGGACATTGAATACTATCAAAGGCTCACCACGACCAATAGCCACCCGAAATGGAAAGATTCCTAACACTTAAAGGATAGTTAAAAAGGAATCGTGGCACAAAGGAGTCCACACTGATAAAAGAGACAACGTCCGTGTTGTAGACAAGAGGTGCAACAAGGTTTTGAACCTGAAATACCCCCCATGATAAGGGAAATGAACCGTCGAGCCATGCGACGTTAAACAAAGCGCTTCGTGGGAGGCAACCCACGCGTTTGATTTCTAATTTATTTCATTTTTATTTTTCTTGGTGTGTGCTAAAATTTTGTGTAGGGGAGGAGGAGAATTAAAAGGGCAAAGTCACAAACACCTCTAAATGGAAGGAAACTACATAAGTGCAGTAAACCAACAGTAGTCGCTGTGAGTCCCCTTTGTATCTGGATTTAAACATTGAGGTCAATGTTTAGTTCAGGTGTGGGGGTATTTTTTCCTTTCATGTTTTATTTCCATCGCTTTTGGTTTTGTTGTCGTCGTATTGTTTTTGTTTGTTTTTGGTTGTTTACTTGTGTGTACAGGGTGATGAGAAATGGTTGGACGAATCCGGGATCAATGGTAGTGGATGAAAGACACCCCTCATACTTATTCTGATAAGGCACCCCGGAAGTTGATGCAACCATGAGAAAGTAAAGTCGGACACAATTTGGTGACACTGGACCAAGAGAGCGGTATGGTAGATGATCGCGACTTTATGAGTCGAATTTGGGGTACAAACTGCAAGTGCACAGTTCTATCGCGTAGTTTTAAAAGATATCGATCCCACAGGGACTTATGAATCGATATACCGTTATCTAAGGTTACTTCGTAAAGCTAAGGCAGGTAATACTTTGATTGTTTGGGGGAAAAAGCTAAAACTAAAATAAGATCTAAAATTAATATCTAATAAGCGGATATCGGTATGCAGTTCGTCGTAATTAAGGAATCAATTCTTTGTCGGTCCCTTAGTTTTAAAACAAATCTTTTCAGTTGACTTTATTGATTAAAAGTTTTATCTCAAACTCTCGCTCTGTTGAATAAACCATGATTTTATGTTAACGTAGCTGTCACTTATAGTTAAGTCAAAAACCACTTTTTGAAAACAATAGAATCCGTAGAAACTCTTTTTTAAGAAAACACTAACCGTTTAAACACCCTTATCTCAAACTCTCGCTCTGTTGACTTAGGTTATATAATTAAACTCAAATGCTTAACTCTCGCCCTCACATTCAATCTTTAAAAATACTTTTTGAAAAAGGTTAGAATTTAATTAACTCTAAAAATTGCTCTCGCCCTGATCTAGAATTAATGTCCAATTTACACTGTCCAGTCAAAACCTCAAACTCTCGCTCTATTGATTTTAACTTCTTTATGTCTTTTACTTTCGTAAAAACCTTTGTTATTAACCCTGTAAATTGAGACCGTAAAAAGAGTGATTTTAATTTTAAATTTAATTAAACCGACTTAGTTTTGATTCCTTATTCCGCTTACTTTACATATCGATATCTAAGCGAATTAGCCAGACATGCTAAACAAACTTAAATACTTATCATGCATAAACAGACTCATCCCCGGCAAATAATATAAATAAATAATAAAACAAAGCATTAAATAATAATTAAAGAACTTGAATGAGTTAAACAATAGTCTTGAACACTCCACCACAAGCCGGTAGGATTTGTTCTTGGATTCTTCAATTAAACAACAAATTAAAACGAAGGAAATAAAAACTAGATTCTAACGTAAGGTTAGATCCGGTAAAAAGGTACACAATAGTTTCCGGTGTAGAAACTATTGTGCGAAAAGAATTAACTAAATGCTAAAAAGGAAAATAGAAATTGCAAGGGAAATAGTGTAGAACTCGTAAAAATAATAAAGAAACAATGCCTAAGCTGCTGGAAAAGAAAATATGCAAAAGCGAAAACGGCAAGAAAAAAATATGGAAAAGCGTGGAACCCTTTTAGGTTTGGAAAGTGGCTATTTATATTGGTGCCTTGAGTAACTGCCTCCGCTTCAAAGGTCTTCAACGTGCATAAAAGTTGGGCGTGGATATAGGGCTCAACTCTCCCTCAACGTCTCTGAAGCGTTCCTTGCGCCAAAATTGTAGGGGAATGGTGTGACGTTCGTCACACCATGTGTGACGTCCGTCACAGGAGTGTGCAAGGCGTGACGCTCGTCACGGCCTCTGTGACGTCCGTCACAGGCACAGCACCTGTGTTTTGTGCTTTGGGCTAGGCTTTGATATTTGGTTCATTTTCTCTCCTTTTTGCACCTCCTTTTCTTCCATTTTTACTTGTGCTTCAAATAAATCACCTGAGACAAATAGGAAGAAAATACCGCGTAATATCTAATAAAATGAAGTGAACTGAAATAAATAGTAATATAATTTAATTGAATTAAGTCCTAAAATATGATATAATTTCATGTTATCAAACTCCCCCATACTTAGATCTTTGCTTGTCCTCAAGCAAAATACAGTATAGAACTTGTTAAGATTTTTAGCCAGATGAAATTTCAAAACACACGTCAATTCGTATTAGGCTGCATGTAAACTTTGTTTAGAGGTAACTTGAGTTAAATCTTGACATCAACAACCACCGTCACAACCTCAGATAACCCCACCTTATGCAAATCAGTTCGAGTAATGCCATTATAGCTATCCTAGTTCCTTTACTCTTATTTCACCCGTTTTCATTCTAGCGAAATCACATTAAGCCCTTTATCTTTTCGCGCACATAGTGGAGTAACCGGTTAGTGATTCTGATCCCCTTTTAGCTAGAAGTTCTGGTACATAAGTCGGATAACTTCGTTATTCAGTCCATTGCAAATTGCGGGGGATCGGACCGTAGTCCGCCCTACCAAGTTCAGCACCAGATACCTGCTGAACCAACTCATAATGGATCTTTCATATTATACTTTTGTATGATCTGCAACCTTTAGATTAAATGATCTGGTAAGGATCACCTAACTTAATTAGTGCATTTCCTGATATATATTTTTTTATGTTACTTTGGGAGTCATTCACTTATATTCATCGGCTCTCCACGTAGTTTGCTATTAAGATGGTGCTGACTTCTCGTATAAACTACTCGGGGTTACTATAAAACTAAAAGTTCAAGGGATTGGTATAATAGGTACTTATCCTGATCTAACATGTTGAGATTCTTAGAGCGTTGTTATGGTAATAATTTTTGTCTTGATTTCACTCAAGTTTTATAAAATAAGCGACCTTTATACTTATTGGGTGTGTTAAATTTTTGTTATGGCTCAAGAAAATTGAGGGGAATAGATAATAAGAATTTCTCACACTAGGGACTTGACTTAAAATAAATATATATTATAATAATTTTTTTTTCATAATAAGAAAGGGAAATAACAATGAAAGGGAAAATAACATACTTGAAAAGGGAAGGTTGAAAGAACAAGGTTTTCCCCCCCACACTTAAATGAAACATTGTCCCCAATGTTTCAAAGAAAATAAAAGAAAATGAATAGAAAAATGAAAGAAAAAGTCAATGCTGCCTTCCGCCTCGTGTTCTGGGACCTGGTGATCGTTGACGTACTCCTAAGTCGTCAAACCTGCTAAGCAACTCAGTGAACCGCTGGTCGGTTATTGCATTCCTTGCTTCCTGTTGTTGTTGCATCTGGCGCATCAGTTGCATCACTTTGACATTCTGCGCCTGCATGGTATCAATGGCGTCCATGATATCCTCATTAGTTGCTGGCCTCCTTCTGCGACGACGTCGGGAGGATGGAGGTGGATCAATAGGGTGTTCATCTAAGTCATAAAGTCAGCTATTATGGTTGTGAACACTCGTTCTCTCATGGTTAGGCAAGGTAAATAGTCGGGCCACTAAGGTGTTATTCTCTTCCTTACCAAATAAGGTGTGGGCTAGTATTTTATGAAAATATCGGATAGCAGGGTTATGGATCTTTTGTGAGTGCATCTCATTCGGGTTTGGGTTGGGTTCTCCGGATATGCAACCCCAGAAGTCATCGAGATCAATGTCATCAATAAGGTCCTCCTGGCGGGTATTAAAGACGAAAGGGCTGCTAGGGAATCCTAAGAGGTCAGCAAGGTCTCGACGGGTGTAGGTGAAGTCCATGCTAAATAACCTAAAGGATATTAACCCTTTGTTAAGTCCGTAACCATGTTCAGGGATGTATACAAGGGAAATCAGGAATTCTAAGGTTAGCTCACGGTACGTGACAAACCGTCTCTTAATGGCTGCGTTCTCCTACCCAAGCTGGTTAAACATAAACAAGAATGATATCTCAGATGCCTAATTTATCCATGGTCGGTCCATAATATATGGTCAGTGCCATATCCTTCTGGGCTAGATAATCATACCGCCTTCTCTGAACACTGCCTCTGAAAATGGTATCTACTGGTTGCATGATGAAAGTCAGTAGCTCGATGAATTCAAGTAGATACTGGCATTAAGTCAGTAATGGTTATTAAAGAAAAAATACGGATTGACTTTATGAAAGGGAAGAAAAATATATATATATATATATAAAAAAAATGGATAGAGAGAAAAATTGACATTAATAGAACTGGAAATATTCGCTATGTTTTACGTCGATAGCGCGGCGACTTAGGAGTGTAAGTACTCATGGTGGTTCTTTCGAGGATGAATCCTCAGTCAAACTTTTAATTATCCTTGATTTCCATGGCCACTTATCAATCCATCTCTCATATCCATCACTTTTTCTTCTTTTTCTTCTGCGAGGTAGTTTATCCTTCTGAACTTGTGGTGGTGGTTCTGGCTCTATTCTGAGAGCTAGCTTTTCAGGTTTAGGTTCAATTTTTGAAAACACCACCTCAAAGTCTGGTTTGCCCCTTTTTATACTAATTAGTTCCCTAATTTCATGGGCTTCAAATTCTCTCTTCTTGTTCAGGGTGGCAAATAAAGGTGCATTGGTGTGGATATTTTCTGATGGCTCCTCATTTCTTTCGGATTTGGGGTCTACCTTAACTTCCACAGACCTTTGCTGGAAAGGAATTGGTGATTTATAGGGAGGAGGGACAACACATAGCTCTTCCTTCTCTACCTTTTTGACAACCTCCCTTTCGGGTGGTGTTTGTGGAACTTTCTCAATCTCTACTTTTTTCTCACCTGAACCCTCCTCCTCATCACTATCCTTAGGATTTTCGGTAAATCTTTCACTGGTGGTTGTTACCATATCCGCATGTTTCTCAGGGAAAGGTCCTAGAGGTGTCTGCGCAAGTAGGGAGATTTGAGTCTCCAATGCCTCGTTGTGAGTGACGAGGGACTCGACCACAATGTTCAGTTGCGTAAGGGTTTCATTGGTATATAGACTTTGTTTTCTAAATTCTTCATTCTGAAGAGTTTGTGTAGCCACAAAGCGTTCCATCATAGATTCTATCCTTGAGTGAGTTTGCGTCTCAATGAAATCCTCCATTAATATTTCCAGGTTGGATTTATAGGAATCTTGCGATTCCTCAAAATACTGGGAGTGATAATCGTAGAGAAAGTTTGGGTGATACATAGTGATAGAGAAAAAAAAATTGCCTTAGTCTCTACAGCGTAATAGAAGAGTTACGATATCGACTAAATAAAGTCCCCGGCAACGGCGCCAAAAACTTGATCGCGACTTTATGAGTCGAATTTGGGGTACAAACTGCAAGTGCACAGTTCTATCGCGTAGTTTTAAAAGATATCGATCCCACAGGGACTTATGAATCGATATACCGTTATCTAAGGTTACTTCGTAAAGCTAAGGCAGGTAATACTTTGATTGTTTGGGGGAAAAAGCTAAAACTAAAATAAGATCTAAAATTAATATCTAATAAGCGGATATCGGTATGCAGTTCGTCGTAATTAAGGAATCAATTCTTTGTCGGTCCCTTAGTTTTAAAACAAATCTTTTCAGTTGACTTTATTGATTAAAAGTTTTATCTCAAACTCTCGCTCTGTTGAATAAACCATGATTTTATGTTAACGTAGTTGTCACTTATAGTTAAGTCAAAAACCACTTTTTGAAAACAATAGAATCCGTAGAAACTCTTTTTTAAGAAAACACTAACTGTTTAAACACCCTTATCTCAAACTCTCGCTCTGTTGACTTAGGTTATATAATTAAACTCAAATGCTTAACTCTCGCCCTCACATTCAATCTTTAAAAATACTTTTTGAAAAAGGTTAGAATTTAATTAACTCTAAAAATTGCTCTCGCCCTGATCTAGAATTAATGTCCAATTTACACTGTCCAGTCAAAACCTCAAACTCTCGCTCTATTGATTTTAACTTCTTTATGTCTTTTACTTTCGTAAAAACCTTTGTTATTAACCCTGTAAATTGAGACCGTAAAAAGAGTGATTTTAATTTTAAATTTAATTAAACCGACTTAGTTTTGATTCCTTATTCCGCTTACTTTACATATCGATATCTAAGCGAATTAGCCAGACATGCTAAACAAACTTAAATACTTATCATGCATAAACAGACTCATCCCCGGCAAATAATATAAATAAATAATAAAACAAAGCATTAAATAATAATTAAAGAACCTGAATGAGTTAAACAATAGTCTTGAACACTCCACCACAAGCCGGTAGGATTTGTTCTTGGATTCTTCAATTAAACAACAAATTAAAACGAAGGAAATAAAAACTAGATTCTAACGTAAGGTTAGATCCGGTAAAAAGGTACACAATAGTTTCCGGTGTAGAAACTATTGTGCGAAAAGAATTAACTAAATGCTAAAAAGGAAAATAGAAATTGCAAGGGAAATAGTGTAGAACTCGTAAAAATAATAAAGAAACAATGCCTAAGCTGCTGGAAAAGAAAATATGCAAAAGCGAAAACGGCAAGAAAAAAATGTGGAAAAGCGTGGAACCCTTTTAGGTTTGGAAAGTGGCTATTTATATTGGTGCCTTGAGTAACTGCCTCCGCTTCAAAGGTCTTCAACGTGCATAAAAGTTGGGCGTGGATATAGGGCTCAACTCTCCCTCAACGTCTCTGAAGCGTTCCTTGCGCCAAAATTGTAGGGGAATGGTGTGACGTTCGTCACACCATGTGTGACGTCCGTCACAGGAGTGTGCAAGGCGTGACGCTCGTCACGGCCTCTGTGACGTCCGTCACAGGCACAGCACCTGTGTTTTGTGCTTTGGGCTGGGCTTTGATATTTGGTTCATTTTCTCTCCTTTTTGCACCTCCTTTTCTTCCATTTTTACTTGTGCTTCAAATAAACCACCTGAGACAAATAGGAAGAAAATACCGCGTAATATCTAATAAAATGAAGTGAACTGAAATAAATAGTAATATAATTTAATTGAATTAAGTCCTAAAATATGATATAATTTCATGTTATCAGTAGAACCGAATCAAAAAAGAAACCACATGACACGAGGAGGCTTCAGAACTTGCAAAGCTAACCAACATGGTGAGATTACAAAAAGCCAAACACTAAATATCAACATGAGAGTTCAGCCAGGTATGACTTTATCACTCTGATTTTGCGTATGTCATGTTGACACGTCACAGCATGACAACACACACTGAGGCAAGTTGTTTGTTTAGCCAGGGCCTTTCTAACCATCCCTATATGTATGTTTCCCTTCGTAAACCCCGTTGAGCCTTAGCCATTTTATTCATCGTAAACCGCATGTTAACTTTTAAGCATTATTCATCATAAACCCCCTGTGAACTTTTAATCATTCATTTCCTTTTGTGTCATAACTCGGTATGATTGTGTGAATTACAAGATGTGCAATAAAACTAAGTTTGGGGTGGAAATCTTGAAAGAGAAGGCAAGTGCATAATAGGAGATCATACAAAAAGAAAAATAGTATGTATTTTCTTTAAAAGAAAAAAAAGAAAAAAAAAAAGAGAAAAGAAAAACAAAAGAGAAAAATGCACTTGCCGAGACTTAAGACTCTAACAAATATAAAATGCTCGGAAAATTTGAGTAGAAAAAGAGTCAAAAGAGTGAAATTACCCCCAGAGTATACGTGATGCACGAGAAAAAAAAGAGAAAGAAAAATCACACAACATGACTACCGAGTTCAAAACCCTTTGTTATCCAATTTTTTTTTGTTTATCCCACCGTACCCAAGCCCTGTTACAACCTAAAGACCTCAAAAAGTGTGTGGAATCTGCTGTGGTAGTGACATTAGAATGTATTCAAAGTTAAGAGTTGGTATTGCATATTGTGCTGTGAGTGTATACACCTAACCCTGAGAGATATTGTGAGCGTGTGAAAAGCTTGCAGGTGAAGAGGTTTCTGATGTGGAAATGTGGTAAACTACCTGAATCGGAGAGACCTGAAACTCGATTGGAAAGGAAGAACACAAATGGTGAAAGACTAGGTTGCATTGTGGAAAATGAATTCGGGGGTGACCTTTGTTTGGACTCAATACATCACTTGAGGACAAGCAATGAGACAAGTTTGGGGTTGTGATCGGTCACCATTTCCATTGAATTCCCGCCGTTAATCCGACATATTTTCATCACTTTGGTAATATTTAGGTTTGTTTTTAGTTGCTTTGGAGTCATTTATCATGTTTTGTTGGTTTGGTATCGCATTGCATTCGATTACAAGTTTATGTCAAAAAAGATCTCGTTTATGCTTCGTTTGGTAGTGTCATTGTTATAGGCCATTGCACAGGTTTAAAAGCAAGAATGGTGAAGTTATGGACACTCTGAAAGGCAAAAATATGAAGAAACAGCAGGTCAACACGGGCACCCGTGTGCCACAACACTGCCCGTGTTATTCATCAGGCAGAGCAAGAGAGGAGAAGAAAAACAGAGATCAACACGGGCACCCGTGTTCCACCACACGGTCGTGTTGATTAAAACAGTGCATCAACACGGGCACCCGTGTGTAGGAACACGGCCCGTGTTGTTGCCTCTATAGCTTGTGCTGAAAATAATTAATTATGGAGAACAACACGGCCACCCGTGTGGTGACACACGGCCGTGTTGATTGGACGCAACTTGGAAAACCTAATTTTTGCTTTGTGAACCGATTCTGCTCATTAAGGTTAGTTTGGACCTTTTGCTTGGAAGAGATGCATCTGAAGCTATAAGAAGGTTAGAAGAGAAAGAAGAATGGACTTTTGGAGAGACGAAAGAAGACATTGCATTGGAGAAGATAGCGAATACGAAGGATTTGAAGATGGCGAGATTCAAGGGCATCAACCATTGAAGATCAAACTCTCCTAATTCTTTGTAATGTCTAATCTTTACATTATGAATTCTTTAAGTACTATGAGAGGCTAAACCCCCTGATGCTAGGGGGTGGTCCTGATGTTATCGCATGTTATGAATTTGAACAAATGATTTCTTGATTACTATGTTACTTATTTCAATTCAATTGTGTGATGTTATTATGCTTTTGTATCGGACAAATACAAATTGATCTATGACTTTCAATAACAGGATTGTGATTGTTAGGGTTTTCACACAATTGGGTTTATGAATGCATCATCTAGGACTAGTAACTTTCGTAAATCACCGTAAACCTTGATATTATGTATGATTAAAACCAATGCTTAATTGAATGGACATTTGAGTAAGAATTGATAGTTTAATAGTTTCTTCCTTAAGGACTTAAGTAAGAACATTCTGAGGTTAGGTGATTGAATGTTTTATATGTATTAAGGAAATCTTGACTGAATTCATAACTGGTTACATCAACCACTCACCCTAGCATCTTTTATCTTAATCAATTACTTTTACTGTTTTTGTGTTTACTATTATAAATTCCAAAACAACCAAACCATTATCTTTTTGTTCTGATAGAATCAAATTAAAATAAGTATTTCCTACGCAATCCCTGAGATCGATACTTGGAAATAAAACTCCTTATTACTACATCGGTAAAAATAGTACACTTGCTATTTTTCCGAGCAGCCATTTTCCTGAAGTACATTACCAAGTGGATTCTTGGACAAGTTTGTCCTTTGTATTTCTGGAAATCAAGAGTTTTAAATTTAGCCGGGATGACTAAATTCGATACCAAACACATGTTCATGGCAGAAGTGCCAAAGATATTGTTTCCTTCTATGGTTTTGATCTTCTTTTCCAGGGCATGGAGCCTATCTGCAGCAGGATCTGGAAGTATCCTAGGCTTCGGTTGATCAGGCACATAGAATGCATCGTACTAGTCATCTCCAATTTCGGATCCATGATGAGTAGACGTATCATAAGGTTCTGCACGATCTCCATCTTCTTTGCCTCCTACCGGTATCTGAACCAGTCTCTTCTTGGTGGGGACGTAACCCTCGTCTTGGGGATCCAGACCTGACGTGCTATCATTCCTTTTTTCCCTAGCTTCTTCCTCCTCAATCCTCTCTCTTTGAGCAATTGTGAGCATTGTCTCCAACAGCTGGTCCATCTTCTCTTGGATCGTATTGATGTCTGTCCTCATGGTAATCTGGTTAGCCTCAACTTGCTCTAACGTTATCTTGTATTTTCTTCGCATCTCGTATCAGTGTTGATTAGTCAGTGTGGCTGGATAAAGGGTAAAAAGGTTGGGTAAGTTGTTTTGAATTTTATGAAGCGTGATGCATAATGAAGATGCGAATGTTATGTGTATTTTATTTTCAGGGAATCGTTCGAGCTTCATTAGTTGTTAGTAATTTAAAGAAACGAGAAATACTTAGAATAATAATAATGGAGTAATTTTTAAATGTCATTCATTCAAGTACATAACATAGAGGTCCAAAAAGGTCATAGCTCAAAAATACATTTGTTAAAGGAACAAAATATAAGACATAAGAAAATTAAACTGTTGGCTTTCTGGCTTGAAGCTCTTCTAGTTCCTCCTTGAATCTCTTCATCAACCCTCTACAGAGCAGAATGAAACTGATTATGGCGGGAGGAGTTATATCTTCTTTCAACTCTTCAACTGCGTCTCTTAACTTCCATGGTAATTCTTTAGCCGCCCAATTACAGAACCCCACTAACCCATCGAGCTTTGCACGAAACTTATCCCTATCTCCTTGTAGGAAATATATGGTCTTCTTAAAGGATTCATAATCTTCAATCACATAGTCTTGCTCTTTCAACCATATGGAGCTGTCTTGGCTTAATGACTCTAGTTGGTTCTTCCAATAGCTGACAAACTCCCTTGCATCTCCTACTTCTCGACACTTCTCTTCCCATATCATGGGTGACACCCTAGAAGCTTTAGTGGCTATATTCTTGAGTCGGCGCTCCTGATCTACTTCAGCCTTTGCATGACGAACATAATTGGTGAGCTCTTTTATCTGAGCCCCAAGTGTATCCCTTATCGTCTTGTTTTCCTTCGTGGCTAGATGCCACCAACGCTTATTATCTTGACATTCTTTCGGAGCTTGTCGTAGTTGACCTTTAAGAGTATCTAAACAATGCTCAGCTTGTTCTAATCCCACTTTGATCTTTTTCCTCTTATTCTCTTCCTTGTTGAACTTTTCCACATGTGCCTGAAGTTGTGCCTCTTTTCTCTCAAGCTCCCACTTCATATTGTTTTTCTCATTGATGGTTTGTTGGAGTTTTATCTATAAATCTTCATTCTCTTTTTCTAACTTTGCCATGGTGGTTGTAAGACCCTAATTTTGACCCTAAGATCCCTCATGGCATCATATCATTGCTCAATGCATTTTCCTCAAAGATCATAACATGTCTGGCTCCTTAACCCTATGGTGGGACTTGTGTGAGTTGGTTTGAGACCACCAAGCATGCTTGTATTTTATATTATTGCTTTTATTATTTGTTTAACTAACCAAAAGCATAAAAATATGTCACTAACCTCTTTTGTTTTGAAGCTCAAGTAATCATGAGATCCCCTGCTCATAGGAGGCTCCTATGCTCAATGAAGTGGCTAGATGAAGATGAGAACAAGCATGACAATGGTCCACAAAGTTCCTAATCATAATATATGTCTCCCAAGTATCTCAATTTGCCAATTTGATCAAGATAATCCAAAGGGCTTGAGGATTGTTTCTCAAGGAAACCCTAATTCAGTTGTGCATTGAATGTGCCTTGCTCATTAAGCAACCTCAACCTATGATCAAATTCAATAAAGGGAAGTTCTTTCATTAATTATTTTATGCATATATGAGCCTATGTTAGTATCCTCAATCATCCATTCATCAAGATTTGAAGTTTGGCCTTGAGAAGTTGACCAGTCAAGTCATCTGACCAATCTGGGATCCACTGAGACACAACGTTTGATATTTTTGTCAAATGAGGATGACCCCAAGAGAAAAAATGTTTTTAAGAACCATATTAACAACTTTCATGTTCATAAAAAATCCATTTGAAACTTGTAAGGTCATCATTCATTTCAAAAAATTATAGGTCATTTTGATTGAAACCCTAATTTTGGGTCAACTTCCCAAGGACCTAACTTCTTTATTTTTTATGATTTTTAGGTGAGACAAATTGAATTGGAAATATTAACATGTCTACTTAAAATGTTATGTTGGACAAAATTTCATAATCATAAAAGAAACACATGTGATAATACAAAACATTATAGGTCACTTTGGACCAAAACCATTGAATTTGAAAAATGTCCAAATTCAAGTGCCCATAACTTTCTCATTAAAAATCCAAATGATGTAACATTTAAGTCCACATTGATCATCTTTAAAAGATATACAACTTTTATGTTGGAGGTTTTTTCATTTGAGGCTTGCATCATTGAAACAGAAGGGCTTGAAGTTGATCACTTTTGGTAAAAAAATTCAAAGCAAACTTAGACATGTTTTGTACCTCAAACTTCAAAGCCAGTTTTCATAAATTTCCAAACTCCAAATGGATTTTTTCCCAACATAACTTTTATTCCTTATGTCAAGAGCTTTCCAACCATTACTCACACCACCATGTTTGGATTTTCCATGTGGGACTTTCGAAGAGCTCAATGTTTAGGTCCAATTATGCAATTCACTTTGTAACTTGAAATGCAAGCAAATGCCAGGCCTTGTGCACGTCCAATTCAACTCAGTATGATCTTAGCTTGCAATTCCATCCAATTTTGGGCCTCACATGCGCCTGTACAGGCCCATGCATGGAGGACCCAAAGTTCATGCACACGAGCATTTCACTACCTTGCATCAAGCTCAGCTATAAATACATGTGCTTCCTCATTCAAAATGGAACCTCAAGTTGATCTGAAACCCTGCTGAATTGGAAACCCAACCTCACTCAAAGGAATTTCTGTTTTTCATTTCTCTATTTCAAGCTTGAATTTCAACATCCTTAGTTGATCTTCAAGTCTTAATTCCTTAGCCTTGCATCCACATTACATCTCAAGGTCAAATTGGAAGCAAAAGCTTGAAGAAATAGTGTTGTTCAAAGCTGCTCTTCAAAGGTATATCACTCAACTGTTTTGATATGGATCTTGAAATACAATGTGAATTGCTTTGATTTGAACCGTTTTCTGAAGTCCTCGAGCAAGAGGCAGGCCACTGGTGGTCTTAATTTCATGAATTGAGCCATTTCAGTTTGTGTACCTTAATTTTCAAGCTCAGATTTCTCATTAAAAAGAAACATTATGGAAGATCCAAGGTTACAGGGGTGATGTACATCACCCCAACTTCATTTTGGTACCATTGTTTTTCATTTTCATTAAGCTTCAAAAACCTGCGCGTGGTGGCCGAAGTTTGTTCTCTGGCCGAAGAAGATGGTGGTTTCCACCATCATCCCCACGTGGATGCTTTGTGTCCCTCAGATCTCTTGCAAACGTTTTAATCATGGCCATGCGTTCAGTTGACTTATTTTAATTCATTATGTTACGCGCTTGACCAAGGCCTATGGTATGACAACGCTTTTGGACCGTGTGATGGAGCCACGTCATTTAATGAAACAGATCCAATGGGCGCTGATTTTTGCTATTTTCTATTTTCTGTTTTAATTTCTTTTAATTTCTTTTATTTTCAAAAATTCATAACTATTTTATTTGAAGCCACAAAAATATAAGACCAATGGCAAAAAAAATCTTGAAAAATCTAGTTTCATAATCTAATTTTTAATTATTTTTGTGACTTCATTTAATATTTCTTGTGAATTCTTTTGTTTTTAAAAGTTTTTTAATTTATTTTAAATACTTTTTGATATCTGAAAATTCCAAAAATATTTTCTTAACACATATGGATCATGATAAGTCTATGAAAAATAGTCTCATCAATTTATTAATTGATTTGAGATTTATTTGAGATTTTAATTCATATTGTGTTATTTTTCATTGTCTTTAATTGATTTTAAATAGTTTCTGTTTTCAAAAATTGTTGAGAAAATTTGTCAAAACTTGTTTGACCATGTTAGACCTATGAAAATTTAATTGGACTTGTTTAAGTTGATTTGAATTGAATTTGAGGTTTGACCATATTTTGTCCATTTTAATTTTGCATTTATTTTAATTCCAAAAATACCAAAAAAATATGTTTGACTTGTTGACTTCTAATCTTCATTTCTCTTCTGTTTTACATTGGTTGATGATGATTTGATTCACTTTTGACCAATTGTATTTGACATTTGAATTATCTTTTTTTGTCCATTTCATCTTCATCTCTTTCTTTTTATTTTTGGCCAATGATTTAATGTCTTATGGTTGGTCTTGACATATGAGAGGTTTAACCTTCTTTGATCCAAATCAAACTCAACTTGATCCATGATCAAGTGAGTTACTTTGTGTCCAAGATAGGTTGCTTCTTGGTCAAGCAAAAAACTTAAAGTCCATACACGGTCTTTCCTCTTTTCTTTTGGCATGGCAAGTTTTAGGAGCTTGGTTTACTAGTCATGATCCCTAACTTGTGTTTATTTGTCTATAATTTTATTGACCGGCCTCAGATAGGTGTGACTACTACATTAGTCCACTTATGATTGCTTAACATAGCGCTAAATTGCCTTATGACACAGTAACATAACCACTAATTACTAAGTTTTTATTTGAGCATTTAATTTCTTGCAATTTACTTTAATGCACTTTATTTCTTGCTCATTTATTCATATTGCTTTTTTACTTTGCTCACTTGAGCTCATATTCTATTTTTATGTCATTTTCCTTTTGCTCATTTGAGCTCATTGTTGTATATAAATCTATTGTTGCTTTGTGATTGTTTTGTCTTTGTTTGTGTGAACCCAATACAAAAAGGAGAAAGGACTTAGAATTAGGACCTTAACTATGCTTAAAGGAGTTCAAGAGCAACTAGGCCTCATGCCTTTAGAATGCTAAACTTGTTGAAGAGCAACTAGGCCTCATGCCTTTAGAATGCTAAATCAAAGTTGACTTCAAATGACCCCTAATCTAAACTCATTCTTTGTCCATTCCTCTTATTGTGTTGTGAACATTTTGATGTTTTCTCTTGTGTGATAGGGATTCCATCTTGAGATAGTAAGAAGGACCATTGTCATGAGTAGCCAAGTTATGAGAGACAAGCCAAATGGAGATCCTAGGAGCTTGAATGTATATTTGTTTTGATTGCTTGTTGCTTGCTAGGTCCAAAGGAAAGGAGCATCTTGAATCATCTCTATGATTTCAAGAAAAGGAACTCCAACGGTTTTATCTCTTCTCTTATCTTTGTATGCTTTAGGACTAGCCCTTATCTTCTTCTCTCCACTCTAACCCAAGCCAAACTCATTTTGTGCAAACTTTGACATTGTTTTTCAAACTAGAAACCTAGGCCTTATGCCTTTGATTTTTTCAAACTCTTTTCATTAATACTCATTGTGAATAAATTTTAACCATACTTTGACTTCATTTTTGTAAATACTTCTAATTTGTAAATACAACTCACTTCAAGTTGTTTTTTTGTGGTTCCAATGGCCACCTTTGTTTAAAACCTTTTCATAAACATTAGTCATAGGTTTGAGTTATCATTGTGGTTGATGTAAACCTCACCTTATCCTTAGTGATTGGACTATAATTCTTCCATACTTATTATAGGGTTAACCCCTCACTAGTATGTTGAAGCCCTCCTCACATGGTGGATTGTTGGTTTAGGTTGATTCGTCTCCCTTTGATAACAAAAGACCTTAAGGCTTTTGGTCAAATCAATTCACCAATCTTTGAAATTTTTACCCTGAACTATGAGGTTTTGATCCTACCTTTGTTATGGTACGTAGGCAATGGGTTTATCCATTCAAACAACAAATTTGTAAATATAATGTATATTCTCTTCTCATCCCTCCAATCTTGTTTGCACAAATATTTTCACAAATACCAACCTACAACACACACTTGCAAAAAGGGCTCCCTTAGAGTACTAAGGATGTTTTGGGTGCTTAAAACATTTCCATTTCATAACCAACCCCCTTACCTAGATCTCTGACATTTTTATTAGTTTTTTATTTGATAAAACTTCTTACTTGGTTTTTGTTCGCTTTTTAACATTTCCTTTGGATAAATAAAAGTGCGGTGGCAACTCGAATTGTATGCTTACTTTTGATTTAGTCAATAAATCTAAAGGTAACAAATACCCCGCTACAGAAAAGTGGCGACTCTACTGGGGAAATCAAAATGCTTCCTAGTGGGTTTAGCCTACTTTTTGCTTGTGTGTTGTATGTTTATATTTATTTGTGACATATTTTTGTGCAAATTTGGGATGACTGTATTGTTTGTAATGTATGAATTGCTTGATATATCACTTGCTTGTATGCTTGGTGGTTTCTTGTGAGATGAGTTCTATACCCGAACTCGAGTGCACTTATGATAGGAGAATGGCATAGTCTTGTTGACTTGTGTGGAGTTATTCCTTAGCAAGTTGACTTGCAAGCCCATTCACTTGGTGGAGGTCTTGTTGGGATCAATAATGTCACACGAGTAGTCGTGATTAGGCATTACTCTTTCCAATATAAACCTTAGAAGCCAAGGACCTTAGATTACCTAGCCCATCTTGGCCTATTTTAGGACGTAGTGCGAAGATCGTTCAAGTGTAAGATTTGATACGATTGTTATGCGATACTACACTCATAAGAGTCTCTCTTAAGAATATTTTTGGAATACGAGTAGTCGTTTTATCCGATAATATCCGAAAGATGAGATGATGACTATGGGGACCTCTTTTAGAACATGATCATCATGTTTAACCATAGTACACTCCCATTGGGTGGTTCTTAATCGAGACTCCATGCTCGTGACTTACAACAAACCCTTGATTCGCGGTTGACCCGTTCTCGTATATCCTCAATATCAATGGAACTTGGGTGTTGATAAGGTGTAAACATAATCCACCAAAATGGATGATTGATATTGAGGATGACTCGAGCCATCCCGTGACCTTTTTATGGTGTGACTTGCTTGATCCTTGAGTGTGATTGTTGCATCCATGCGTTCATGCATTCATATGCATCCATATCATCAACAATGAAAATTTTCAAGGAACTTAAGAGGTCTATTTGCAAATTTTCAGACGTGGATAAGTAAAGAAGGAATACAAAGAAGTACAATTTCAGACAAACCGACTTGAAAGAGTTAAGTAATTTGACATCTTTTGTATTAAATCCCTTGGAGTTCAAAGCTCCCCATGGGAAGCTTCTGTCTATTCTTGCTACTCAGGTGGATGAAGGTCTGATGAGTGTGTTGGTGCAGTTCTACGATCCTCTGTACCGTTGCTTCACTTTTCCAAATTTCCAGCTTTTGCCTACACTTAAGGAGTATGCCTATCTTGTGGGTATACCTGTTTTGGATCAGTTGTCGTTCAGTGGTTTGGAGAGGGTTCCTTCTTCCCAAGAGATTGCTGATCTGCTTCATATAGATGTATCTTATATTGTTGCTCATATGACTACCAAAGGTGGAATTCAAGGTCTCCCATCTGATTTTCTCATTGCCCAAGCTACTTTGTTTGGGAAGGCCATGAGTGAGGACGCCTTTGAAGCCATATTTGTACTTCTCATCTATGGGCTAGTGTTATTCCCCAACATCGACAACTTTGTGGATGTGAACGCCATTAGGATTTTCTCTACTCTTAATCCCGTTTCGACTCTGTTGGGTGACACTTATTTCTCTTTGCATATGAGGAATGCAAAAGGTGGTGGATCCATTGTGTGTTGTTTGCCTCTGTTGTACAAGTGGTTTATTTCGCACTTGCCTCAGACGCTTGCCTTCAAGGAGAACAAAGGATGTCTACGGTGGTCTACGAGACTTATGTCTCTCACTAATGATGATATCTTTTTGTACAACCGTGTCTATGATGGCGTTCAGATTATTGACTCTTGTGGTGAATTCTCCAATGTGCCTCTTCTTGGTACATGTGGTGGGATTAACTACAACCCTATTTTGGCTTGCCGTCAACTTGGGTTCCCCTTAAAGGATAAACCTAACAACATTCTGTTGGAAGGTGTGTTCTTTCAAGAGGGTAAAGATCCCCAGAACTTAAAGGGCAGAATGGTCCGCGCCTGGCGCAAGATCCATAGGAAGGGGAGTAAAGAGCTTGGTCTGAAGAATTGTATTGCTTTGGAACCCTACACCGCTTGGGTGAGGAAGAGAGCGCTTGAGTACCGCATGCCATATGACTATCCGAGCATTGCATGCCATAGATCTCTATAAAGTTCCTCAAATAAAAATAAATCATATGCACAAGCATTGCATGCATCATATGCATAAGCAGGTTTTGCTTTAAACTTCTTGATCAGTGGTCTAACTCTTTGCTCTTTATTTATTTTGAAGACAAGCTGACGCACTGGTATAACACAAGAGCCAATCTTCTGAGGATTATGGAGCATCTGGAACAAGAAAACCGGGAACTGAAGAACGAGATTGCTAGGCTGACTGCCATGATGGAGTCAGTGTTGGCTGCTCAGAGCAAATCGTCGCCAACTCCTGCAACTCCTCCCGCGAGGACAGTTATTTCTGAGGTAGCTTCCTCAATTGTTTCTGCTACAACAGCCCACTTCGCTCCAACTATGCCAGTCGGGTTCCCCTGGGGAATGCCCACCAACTTTGTGCCCGAGGGTTTTGCTCCAACTCTCGCTTCTCTGCCGGCATCTAGCCCGGTCCTTTTTGTGCCACCTCCCGTTGTGCACACTTTACCTAGAGTTAAAGACACCACCTACCATTCTGAACCATCTGAGGGCCCAAATGTTTATGAAAATATGGACGAAATGAAAGACCAATTCCTTGAGCTGCGCAAGGAACTGAAGACTCTGAGGGGTAAGGACCTCTTTGGTAAGAGTGCTCCTGATAGGGACCAGTTGAGGGCGATGTCCCAAAAAGAGAAGGAGACTTTCAAAGAGTACGCCCAGAGATAGCGCGAGTTGGCAGCTCAGATAGTGTCACCCCTAAAGGAGAAAGAGATAACGAAGATCTTTTTGAAGATTTTGAGCTCTTTTTACTATGAGAGGATGATAACCAGTGCTCCCTCAGACTTCACCGAGATGGTGAATATGGGAATGAGACTGGAAGAATGGGTCCGCGAAGGACGTCTATCCCGGGATGACAGCTCTTCAGCAAAGAGATACGGGAGCTTTACGAAGAAGAAGGAAGGAGAGGCACATGTTATGTCTTCTTACATCAAAAGAAGGCCCTCTGTGAAGTGGAAGAACGTGCGACATGCCGCTAACCAACACCAGGTGGCTCATATAGCATCTGCCTTTAGAGAAGTTCATCATCAACAACAGCAACAACATCAACAACAAGATCGTCAGCAACAGCAGGCCTACCAGCCTCGAAACAACAATAACACTAACACCAATAACTACGAGAGGAAGAGGGTCACTTTTGATCCGATTCCGGTAACTTATGTTGAACTATATCCATCTCTGATTGATAGAAAATTGATTACTCCACGAGACCCACCCGTTGTACCAACCAACCCTCAGTGGTGGTATAAGCCTGAATTACACTGTGTATATCATTCCGGTGATCCCGGACATGATTTGGAGAATTGCTATCCGTTGAAGACCAAGGTGCAAGACCTTGTGAGAAATGGTATTTTGTTTTTCGAGGACATAGGTCCTAATCTGAAGAAGAACCCACTGCCCGAGCATGGGAAAGCTGCTGTAAATATGGTCCAGGGTTACCCTGGCAAATATAAAGTCTTGTATGTCAATGATATCAGGCAATCTTTGGTCGAGATGCATAAACTGTTGTGTGGATACAGTCACTATGAGCATGACCATGATAGGTGCCAGGTGTGCACTATCAACGAAAGAGGATGCCGACAAGTTAGAAAGGACATCCAAGAGATGATGGATCAAGGAATGATCGAAATACTTCAGAATCGCAATGAGGACGAAGTTGATGTTATAAGCCCTGTGTTTAATATTCCAGAGCCTGTTGTCGTCAAGTATGATGGCAGCAAGAAGAAAGTGTCACCATCTCTTGTGATAAAGCCAACAGGCCCTGTCCCGTATTCATCTGACAAATTTGTTCCCTATAGATACAATGATGTGATGCTAGAAGATGGGAAGGAGGTGTCGTTGCCCTCAACCTCTGTTGTGAGCATCTCAAATGTCAGTGGTGTGACCCGTAGTAGTCGTGTTTTCTCGGCGCCGCCGAAACCCCATGAAGATGTTGTGGGGAAAGCTGTGGTTAATCCTGTCGGTACCGTGGGGACTTCTTCTCAAAATAATCCTGTTGCGAAGGGTGTTGACCCTGTTGTTGATAAACCTGTTAAAGCTCCTGTCCTGGTTGGCCAGTCTGGCAATTTGAAAGAGGATGGTGATGAGATGTTGAGGCTCATCAAGAGGAGTAAATATAATATTGTTGATCAGCTGCTACAAACTCCATCAAAGATATATGTGTTATCTTTGTTGATGAATTCTGAGCCACACCGTGAAGCTTTGCAGAGGGTGTTGGACGTGGCATACGTGGACCACGATGTCACTATTGAACAGTTTGATAGCATTGTTGCAAACATAACTGCTTGTAACAATTTGAGCTTCTGTGATGTTGATCTTCCTGGGGAGGGAAAATACCATAATTTGGCTCTACACATTTCCATGAACTGCAAGGATGATGCCTTGTCCAACATGTTGGTGGACACAGGATCATCACTTAATGTGTTGCCAAAATCCATTCTGGCCAAACTTTCTTACCAAGGGCCTCCCATGAGGTAGAGTGGAGTGGTTGTGAAAGCTTTTGATGGATCAAGGAAAACTGTGATCGGCGAAGTAGAGCTCCCGATCAAGATTGGACCTAGTGATTTCCAGATCACTTTCCAGGTCATGGATATCCATCCATCATACAGTTGTTTGCTTGGCAGACCGTGGATTCATGAGGCAGGCGCCGTGACATCCACCCTACACCAGAAGTTGAAGTTTGTCAAAAACAAAAAGTTGGTGGTGATAGGGGGAGATAAGGCTCTCTTGGTTAGCCATTTATCTTCCTTTTCCTATATAGATGCTAAGGATGAGGTTGGGACTCCATTCCAAGCCTTTTCTATTGTTGAGCCTTCAAGGAAAGGACTTTCTTCACTTGCTTCCTACAATGATGCGAAGTTGGCCATTGAGCATGGTGTAACTACTGGTTTGGGGCAAATGATCAAGATGGAAGATAATAAATCCCGAGCTGGCATAGGGTATTCTTCAGGTATTTCCAATGAGCGTAGGTTGTTCCAGAGTGGAGGTTTCATCCACACTGTCGAAGATCAAGAGGCTGCTGCCATTGTGGAAGATGATGAAGAGGAAGACCTTGGCAACTTCGTCATACCTGGTGGAATCTGCAATAACTGGGTCATTATTGATGTTCCAACAGTTATCCACAAGTCCACGTAATGTGTTCATTTTGTTTGAAAACCCTTCTCCCATGCCAAAAGGAGAAGTGATGACATTGTTGGCATATTTGATTAATACAATGATATCCATTCAATAATTACATGTTAAATGTTTGTTTTTCCAAATTATTTTCCCTTTTTGCTTTTTGCATGAAATTGGTGATCACCATAAAACCCTAAAAAAGAGAATAAAATTAATCTTTTCATCTGCATAATGATTTGCCTTGCTTGAATTCTGAAATCTCTTTTATACTCAAAATTATTATGCAGGTTGATCAAACCCATTGAACATAATGATCCAACACCATCTTCCAACTTTGAGTTCCCTGTATTTGAGGCAGAAGAAGATGATGTTGAAGAGATTCCTGATGAGATTACCCGTTTGCTTGAGCATGAAGAGAAGATCATTCAGCCACATCTTGAGAATCTGGAAACAGACAACTTGGGGTCTAAAGACTGCATTCGTGAAGTGAAGATTGGGGCACTCCTGGAAGAGTCTGTCAAGAAGGGGTTGATTGAGTTGCTACGAGAATATGTCGACGTATTTTTCTGGTCGTATGAAGACATGCTCGGTATAGATACTGATATTGTGCAACACTTCCTACCTTTGAAGCCTGAGTGTGTGCCTGTGAAGCAGAAGCTCAGGAGAACTCATCCTGATATGGCAATGAAGATTAAAGAAGAAGTTCATAAGCAAATTGGTGCGGGGTTTCTAGTGACTTCTACATATCCTCAATGGGTGGCTAATATTGTGCATGTGCCTAAGAAAGATGGAAAAGTATGAATGTGTGTTGAATATCGTGACTTGAATAAGGCTAGTCCGAAATATGATTTTCCTCTACCACACATTGATATGTTGGTAGACAACACAACTAAATTCAATGTCTTCTCATTTATATACGGATTTTCCGGTTATAACCAGATTAAAATGGCACCCGAGGATATGGAGAAAACAACATTCATCACCCCTTGGGGAACATTCTGTTATCGAGTGATGCCCTTCGGTTTGAAGAACGCCGGAGCCACGTATCAACGTGCTATGACTACTTTGTTTCATGATATGATGCACAAGGAGATTGAGGTGTATGTTGATGATATGATTACAAAGTCGAAAATGGAAGTTGAACATGTAGAGCACTTGCTGAAGCTCTTTCAGCGTTTTAGGAAGTACAAACTCCGCCTGAACCCGAACAAGTGTACATTTGGAGTCCGTTCCGGCAAGTTATTGGGCTTTATTATCAGTGAAAGAGGTATTGAAGTTGATCCTGCCAAGGTCAAAGCAATACAAGAGATGTCTGCGCCCAAAACTGAGAAGCAAGTCCGAGGTTTTCTTGGCCGCTTGAATTATATTTCCAGATTTATAGCCCACATGACTGCCACATGTGCGCCTATATTCAAGCTCCTCCAGAAAGATTAAAGTAATGATTGGATAGAGGATTGCCAAAAGGCCTTTGATAGTATCAAAGAGTATATGTCTGAGCCTCTGATCCTGTCTCCGCCTGTTGAAGGGAGACCATTGATTATGTACTTGACCGTGCTTGATGACTCTATGGGTTGTGTATTGGGTCAGCAAGATGAATCAGGGAAGAAAGAATATGCAATATACTACTTGAGTAAGAAGTTCACTGATTGTGAGTCTCGGTACTCAATGATTGAGAAGACATGTTGTGCTTTGGCTTGGGCCACTAAGCGTTTACGCCAGTATATGTTGAATCATACAACTTGGTTGATATCCAAAATGGATCCAATCAAGTATATCTTTGAGAAGCCTGCTTTAACTGGGAGGATTTCCCATTGGCAGATGTTGTTGTCTGAGTATGATATTAAGTATCGAGCTCAGAAAGCTATTAAAGGTAGTATCTTGGCTGACCACTTGGCACATCAACCAATTGAGGATTATCAGTCTGTTCGGTATGACTTCCCGGATGAAGAGATTCTATATTTGAAGATGAAAGATTGCAATGAGCCTACGCTCAATGAAGGGCCAGAGCCTGGTTCCCGATGGGGTATGGTGTTTGATGGCGCTGTTAATCGGTATGGAAATGGTATTGGGGCATTGATTATTACTCCTCAGGGCACACATTTTCCTTTTACAGCAAGGCTAACTTTCAAATGCACGAATAATACGGCGGAGTATGAGGCATGTATTATGGGTTTGGAAGAATGTATTGATTTTAGGATCAAACATCTTGATGTTTATGGTGATTCGGCCCTTGTTGTTAATCAGATTAAGGGTGAATGGGAGACGAATCAGCCTGGCCTCATCCCATACAGAGATTATGCGAGGAGGATTTCAACTTTCTTTACTGAGGTTGACTTCCATCATATTTCTCGAGATGAGAATCAGATGGCGAATGCTCTTGCTACGCTTGCATCAATGATTGTGGTGAAGTATTGGAATGAAGTTCCCAATATCACTGTGATGCGCTTGGATAGACCAGCTCATGTATTTGCAGTTGAAGAAGTGAAAGATGATAAGCCAGGTATTATGATATCAAATGCTTTCTCCAAAGTCAGATTTACCCGCCCGGGGCATCTGTTAAAGATAAGAAGACTTTGAGGAGACTATCTGACAATTTCTACCTTAATGGTGATGTGCTTTATAAGAGGAATTTTGACATGGTTTTGCTCAAATGCGTGGATAGACACGAAGCAAACTTGTTGATGACTGAAGTCCATGAGGGTTCATTTGGTACTCATTCCAATGGGCAGGACATGGCAAAAAAGATGTTAATAGCAGGCTACTATTGGCTGACAATGGAGTCTGACTGCTGCAGATATGTGAAGAAATGCCACAAGTGTCAGATTTAAGTGGATAAGATTCATATTCCCCTGACACTTCTGAATGTTATTTCCTCACCATGGCCTTTCTCCATGTGGGGAATTGACATGATTGGCATGATTGAACCAAAGGCATCTAACGATCATTGTTTTATTCTCGTAGCTATTGATTACTTCACCAAGTGGGTTGAAGCGGCATCATATGCAAATGTGACCAGGCAGGTGGTTGTGAGGTTTATCAAGAATCAACTCATATGCCGATATGGTGTGCCAGACAAGATCATTACTGATAATGGATCTAACTTGAACAATAAGATGATGAAAGAGCTGTTTAGCAAGTTCAAGATTGCGCATCATAATTCTTCTCCTTATAGACCCAAGATGAATGGGGCTATTGAAGCTGCTAATAAGAACATCAAGAAAATTATCCGGAAGATGGTTGTTACGTACAAAGATTGACACGAGATGTTGCCATTTGCTTTACATGGCTATCGTACGTCAGTTCGCACTTCAACAGGGGCAACCCCTTTCTCCCTTGTATACGGTATGGAGGTTGTGCTCCCCGTGGAGGTTGAGATCCCATCAATGAGAGTCTTGATGGAATCCAAGTTGACAGAGGCTGAATGGGTCCAGAGTCGTTATGACCAACTGAATTTGATAGAAGAGAAGAGGTTGACTGCCATGTGTCATGGTCAGTTGTATCAGCAAAGGATGAAGAAAGCCTTTGATAAGAAGGTCAAGCCTCGTGTGTTCCAAGAAGGTGACCTCGTGCTCAAGAAAGTCTTGTCTTTCACGCTCGATTCCAAGGGCAAGTGGACTCCAAACTATGAAGGTTCATATGTTGTTAAGGGAGCCTTTTCAGGCGGTGCTTTGATACTTACAACTATGGATGGGGAGGTGATCGGTCACCATTTCCATTGAATTTCCGCCGCTAATCCGACATACTTTCATCACCTTGGTAAGATTTATGTTTGTTTTTAGTTGCATTTGAGTCAATTAGCATGTTTTGTTGGTTTGGTATTGCATTGCATTCGATTACGAGTTTATGTCAAAAAGATCTCGTTTATGCTTCGTTTGGTAGTGTTATTGTTACAGGTTTAAAAAGCAAGAATGGTGAAGTTCTGGACACTCTGAAGGACAAAAATATGAGAAAACAGCAGGTCAACACGGGCACCCGTGTGCCACAACACTGCCCGTGTTGTTGATCAAGCAGAGCAGAGAGGGAGCAGAAAACAGGGATCAACACGGCCACCCGTGTGCCACCACACGGCCGTGTTGATTAAAACAATGCATTAACACGGGCACCCGTGTGTAGGGACACGACCCGTGTTGTTGCCACTGTAACCTATGCTGAAAATAATTAATGCTGAAGAACAACACGGCCACCCGTGTGCCACCACACGGCCGTGTTGATTGAACGCAGCTTGGAAAACCTAATTTTTGCTATGTGAACCGATTCTGCTCATTAAGGGTAGTTTGGACCTTTAGCTTGGAAGGGAGTGATCTGAAGCTATAAGAAGGCTTGGAAGAGAAAGAAGAGAGGACCTTTGGAGAGACGAACGAAAGCATTGCATTGGAGAAGATAGCGAATACGACGAATTTGAAGACGACGAGATTCAAGGGTATCAACCATTGAAGATCAAACTCTCTTAATTCTTTGTAATGTCTAATCTTTACTTTATGAGTTCTTTAAGTACTATGAGAGGCTAAACCCCCTGATGCTAGGGGATGGTCCTGATGTTATCACATGTTATGAATTTGAACCTATGATTTCTTGATTACTATGTTACGTATTTCAATTCAATTGTGTGATGTTATTATGCTTTTGTATCGGACAAATACAAATTGATCTATGACTTCCAATAACAGGATTGTGATTGGTAGGGTTTTCACACAATTAGGTTTATGAATGCATCGTCTAGGACTAGTAACTTTCGTAAATCACCGTAAACCTTGATATTTTGTATGATTAAAACCAATGATTAATTGAATGGACATTTGAGTGAGAATTGGTAGTTTAATAGTTTCTTCCTTAAGGACTTAAGTAAGAACATACCAGAGGTTAGGTGATTGAATGTTTCATATGTATTAAAGAAATCGGGACTGAATTCATAACCGGTAAACTCAACCACTCACCCTAGCATCTTTTATCTTAATCAATTTTTTCTATTATTTTTGTGTTTACGATTATAAATTCCAAAACAACCAAACCATTATCTTTTTGTTCTGGTAGAATCGAATTAAAATAAGTAATTCCTACGCAATCCTTGAGATTGATACTTGGAAATAAAACTCCTTATTACTACATCGGTAAAAATAGTACACTTGCTATTTTTCCGATCAAGTTTTTGGCGCCGTTGCCGGGGATTGCCAAACTACATATTTTAATTTTTATTCTATCGAAATTTTGTTGCTTGCCAACCAAAATTCTATCTGTGACAATTTTGTTATTCAATTCTAATCTTTGTCTAACTTGTTTATGCGAGGTAAGGCCTCAGCGGATTTTCCTTTTGACGCAGATCTAGAAAGAACTCTTCGCGCGAGACTCAGACAAGCTAAGAGAAAGAAACTGGAATTAGCAGAGAAAGCGGAGGAAGAAGTTGTTTTAGTGCACTCAGAGAATTCAGATTCAGACACGGAAACAGTTCCTGAAATCATGGCTGCTAATCCACCACCACCAGAGAGACTCCTCGGTGACTATGGTGGAACCAACACCCCGGGTGGTCGTATGACAATTGTCAACCAACAAGTTACTGTGGAACAATTCCAGCTGCATCCCAGCACCATTAATCAACTCGAAAGAAGGTCCTTCTCTGAAAGAGTGAATGAAGATGCCAACAAGAATCTGCAAAGATTCTTAACCATGAGTACAACACTGAAAATGCCTGGACATAGCGAAGAAGCAGTCCGACTTCGTATGTTCCCATTCACTTTAGCAGATGAGGCTGAAGAGTGGTTTTATTCCTTACCTGCTGGTAGTATCACTACATGGGAGCACATGGAAACAACATTCTTGCAGGAGTATTTTCCCGCATCTGTGTCATTGCGGAAAAGATATGAGATCCTAAACTTCAAACAGAAGGAGGGTGAGTCACTAGGAGATGCCTACAAACGATTCAAGAGGATCCTAGTGGCTTATCCTACTCACAACATGGATGAAACTGAACAAATGCAAATGTTTGTCAATGGTCTTCGAATTCAAACAAGACAAATCCTGGATTCAGCAGCTGGTGGCTCAGCCAACTTTGCAACAGCCACCGGTATGAAGAAGATAATTGAAGTTATTGCCTCGAACGAGCATTTAGAGTTATATGACAGGGTATCAAGCAAATCTGCAGTTATTGACTTGAAGCTTGAAACAAATAAACAGGTGAAAATTGAAGAAGTTGTTGCTGCAGAGGTAGAGAAAAGGTTGAAAGCACTAAACATAGGTGCTCAGAAAGTGGCTCAAGTGCAACAGGCACCGAGTGAAGTGTGTGAAATTTGTAATGGACCACACAATACTTTTCATTATTTTGCAACACCGCAACAGATCGAAGATATAAAATTTTTGAAGCAGAACAATCCCTACTCCAACACATACAATCCGGGGTGGAAGAATCATCCTAACTTTGCATGGAAAGATCAAATAGGGAACATGCAATAGCAGGCACAGGGTCAATATCAAAATCAATATCAGCAGTAACCACAATAGGTACCTAAGAAGGCAGGTTGGGAGATCGCAATTGAAAAAATGGCAGCTCACAACATCCAATTCCAAGAGGAGACTCGAAATAATCAGAAAAACACTACAGCTTCCATAAAAAATCTTGAAATTCAGATGGGTCAAATTGCCCAACAGTTAGCTTCAAACTCCCATGCACCTGGCACACTTCCTAGTGGGACAATAGTTAATCCCCGTGATCAAAATCACATTAAAGTTGTGGTCACCAGAAAAGGAAAGGCTAAGGAACCACAAGTTGACGAACAGGTTGAAGAAGAGGGATTGTTGGAAGTTGACTTGGAGATTAGAGAAGAGCCAAAACAAACTGAAGAAGTGGTAGTCAAGCCGACAAGCCAGCAAGAGAAACAAAAACCAACGGTCATTCTTCCTTTTCCGACAAGAACAAAGAAGAAAGATCTCCATGAGAATTTTTTTGAGAAATTCTTAGAATTATTCAAGAAGCTCGAGATCAACATACCTTTTGCTGAAGCTCTGGAACAAATGCCAATCTACGCCAAATTCATGAAAGACATCATATCAAAGAAAAGGTCAATCGACAGCGAGCCAGTCATGCTAACTGAAACCTGTAGTGCTATTTTGCAGGGCCTAAAAATTCCGATGAAGAAAAAAGATAGAGGTGCAGTAACTATTCCTTGTAGCATTGGAGATAGATCCTTCAAAAAGGCATTGATCGATATGGGAGCAAGTGTGAGTCTAATACCCCTCTCAATTTACAAAAAACTTGAGTTAGGGGAGGTGCAGGATACTCGCATGACACTGCAATTTGCGGATCATTCTATGAAGAGACCCTATGGTATAGCAACAGATGTTCTGGTAAAGATTGATAAATTTGTATTCCCGGTGGATTTTGTGATACTCAAGATGCCGGAAGATGAGGAGATTCCTCTCATACTGGGAAGACCTTTCCTGGAAACTGGAAGATGCATGATAGATATTGAGGAAGGAACCATGACCCTCAAAGTTTATGATGAAAAGCTAAAAATTGATGTGAGGGATACTATGAAATTCAAGGAAGACGAAGGGGCAAGTAAAAGTATTGAAGTGTTAGATACAGTTTTTGCTCAATCTATGCAGATTACAACATCCAGGCTTCCTTTGGAAAGAGTTTTGAGTTTAGCTATTGTTGAGGATACTGAAGGAATTGATGAGAAAGAATCCGAAGTGGTAGTAATGTTAAAAGAACAACCGCCTTGGGTTCGTTCCCGACCGAAACGGTGTGAGGAGCTTCGACCTGAAACATCTTCAGAATCAAAACAGGTTATCAAAAAGGGGATCGAGTTGAAACAATTACCAGAACATCTTAAATATGTTTTTCTTGACGATGAGGAAAAATGTCCAGCAATCATCAATTCAGGTTTGAGAGAGACCCAAGAAGGAGAGCTAATCAAAGTCCTAAAGAAATACAAGGGTGCTATTGGGTGGGCGATGGACGATTTGAAAGGAATCAGCCCGACAATGTGTATGCACAAGATTTTGATGGAGGATGATCAGAAACCGGTCGTCCAACCTCAAAGAAGATTGAATCCTGCTATGAAAGAAGTTGTTCGCAAGGAGGTTGTGAAACTTTTAGATGCGGGGTTAATTTACCCAATATCTGACAGTTCGTGGGTGAGCCCAGTTCATGTGGTACCAAAGAAGGGAGGGACAACTGTGATAAAAAATGAGAAGAATGAGTTGATCCCCACCCGTACTGTTACAGGATGGAGAGTTTGCATAGACTATAGAAGACTAAACACTGCTACAAGGAAGGATCATTTTCCTTTACCTTTTATCGATCAGATGTTGGAAAGATTGGCAGGTCATGATTTCTACTGTTTTCTGGATGGGTACTCAGGGTACAACCAAATTGCGGTGGCACCTGAGGATCAAGAAAAAACAGCATTCACATGCCCATACGGAATCTTTGCTTATAGAAGAATGCCATTTGGTTTATGCAACGCACCCGCAACATTTCAGAGGTGTATGACATCCATATTTTCCGATATGCTTGAAAAGCACATGGAAGTGTTTATGGATGATTTTTCGGTATTTGGATCTTCTTTTGAAAATTGTTTGTATAATCTGTCACTTGTGCTGGAAAGGTGTCAACAAACCAATCTAATTCTGAATTGGGAAAAGTGTCACTTCATGGTGAGAGAAGGGATAGTACTAGATCATAAAATTTCCCATCAGGGGATAGAAGTTGACAAGGCAAAAGTGGAAGTGATCGCCAATCTACCTCACCCTGTGAACGAGAAAGGTATACGGAGTTTCTTAGGACATGCAGGATTCTATGGTAGGTTCATCAAAGATTTCTCCAAGATCGCAAAACCATTGACTAGCCTGCTTGTGAAGGATACTCCGTTTCTGTTTGACAAAAAGTGCAATGAAGCCTTCGAGACTCTGAAAAATAAATTGGTGTCTGCTCCTATCGTGATCTCGCATGACTGGTCTCTACCCTTTGAGATAATGTGCGATGTGAGCGATATAGCAGTAGGGGCAATCTTGGGGCAAAGAAAAGACAAACGCCTTCACGTCATCTACTATGCTAGCCATGTGTTGAATCCAGCCCAGATGAATTATGCAACCATAGAGAAGGAGTTACTGGCGGTGGTTTATGCCTTTGACAAATTTCGACAATACTTGTTGGGAACAAAGGTAATTGTTTATACTGACCATGCTGCATTGAAATATCTTTTTTCTAAACAGGACTCGAAGCCAAGGCTGCTCAGGTGGATCTTGCTGTTGCAAGAATTTGACCTTGAAATTCGAGACAAAAAGGGGTGTGAAAACACCGTTGCTGACCATCTGTCCTGAATGTCTCCGATTGAAGAGACGGAAGAAGAACATCCCATAAAGGACGAGTTTATAGATGAAAGAATCCTCGCGATGGTGGGTGTTCCTTGGTTTGCAGACTATGCAAACTACCTGGTAGGTGGTATAATTCCTGATGACTTTGATTATAACAAAAAGAAAAAGTTTCTTCATGATTGCAGGTTTTATTTGTCGGACGAACCATTCTTGTATAAGAAAGGGGTAGACGGACTAATTCGCCGATGTGTCCCTGAGGAAGAACAAAATGAAGTCTTAAAGGCTTGTCATGACTCCGATTATGGGGGACACTTTAGTGGAGACAGGACAGCCGCAAAAGTCCTCCAATCCGGGTTGTACTGGCCCACGTTGTTTAAGGATGCCCAAGTCGTGGTGAAGGAATGTGACAGATGCCAACGGATAGGAAATATCTCTAGAAAGAATCAGATGCCTCAAAAGGGCATGCTTGAAGTGGAATTATTTGATGTTTGGGGAATAGACTTTATGGGACCATTTCCACCCTCATTTGGAAAAAATTATATTCTGGTGGCTGTGGACTACGTCTCCAAATGGGTGGAAGCCGTAGCTCTCCCCTCTAATGACGCTAGAGCAGTGGTAAGCTTCCTTAAACAAAATATCTTCTCCAGGTTTGGTGTGCCTCGAGCACTTATCAGTGATGAAGGAACACATTTCTTGAATAAGCTCATGGAGAACTTATTAAAGAAATATAATGTGAAGCACAAGATTGCCACACCATATCATCCCCAAACGAGTGGGCAAGTTGAAGTGTCTAATCGACAAATTAAAAAGATCTTGGAAAAAACAGTCAGTGCTTCACGGAAAGATTGGGCAATCAAATTGGATGACGCGTTATGGGCGTATCGAACCGCTTTCAAAACACCAATTGGCATGTCTCCGTATCAGCTGATTTATGGTAAGGCTTGTCATCTTCCTTTGGAATTAGAGCACAAAGCCTTTTGGGCATCCAAGTTCTTAAATTGTGATCTTGCAAAAGCTGGTGAATCCCGAATTCTTCAACTTCACGAGTTAGAAGAATTTCGTAATCAGGCATATGAGAATGCAAAGATGTATAAGGAGCAAACACGGAAGTGGCATGATCAGAGAATTATCAGGAAAGATTTCTGGGAAGGACAACTGGTATTGTTGTTCAATTCGCGGCTCAAGTTGTTTCCTGGGAAATTAAAGTCCAGATGGTCCGGGCCATTTGTCGTGCATAAAGTTTTTCCGCACGGAGCAATAGAGATTAAGAACCAAGACAATGGAGATATATTCAAGGTGAATGGCCAGCGGCTGAAGCCATATTACAGAGGCCAACAACCGGGTTTGATTGACCATATGCGCCTCGCCTAATGAGGTGGGCAACCGTCGAGCCATGCGACGTTAAACGAAGCGCTTCGTGGGAGGCAACCCACGTGTTCGATTGCTAACTTATTTTGTTTTTTTTCGTTTCTTTTCTGTATGGGTGTGAAATGTTGTTGCATGTAAGGAGAAAGGATACCATGATCATAATCACGTCGCAGTGACAGGATGCCAGACCAAAGAAGCATTTCCGAATTCAGAAAATGTGAAAAACAGGGGCATCCACACGGCCACCCGTGTGCTGACACACGACCATGTTAATTAAAACAGTAAATTAACACGGGCGCCCGTGTGCTGACACACGGCCGTGTTAATTAAAACAGTGAGTTAACACGGGCACCCGTGTGCTGACACACGGCCGTGTTAATTAAAACAGAAAATTAACACGGGTGCCCGTGTGCAGGAGCACGACCGTGTTGTTTGTAACGGGTAAAATTTTCAAATTTTTTGATTTTGGGTATTTTAAGTAATGGGGCCCACTTGTTACTATCTCTATTCCTCACCACTCATTCTCAATTTTTCTGATTTTGGCAACCTCTCTCTCCCACTTCCTCCATTGTTAACCTAGCCTCCATCAAGCTAAGCTTCAATTTTCTCCTAGCTCCACTCACTTTCACATCCACTCACCTTCACAAAAAGTGTTCCTCTCGCCGTCATCTACACAGTGACGGTTGCAGTTTTCACTAACCTTTTCGTTGGATTTTGAGAAATTTTTGTCAGGTACATTATGTCTCCAAAGCGTGCAAGCAAGGAGAAGGAGGTAGCCACGTCTTCTCGATCAAAGCAACGGGTTAGACGCTCTACAAACAATCATGGCATTTTGTTTGACCAACCGGAGCATCAAGAAAGGTATGTCATTCTAGCCAAACGTAAGCTTATTTCGACCAGATATATGTGTGATGCCACCCTGGATGAGTTAGGTTTGAAAGAAGAGGTGCACCGCATGTTCCACAACATTGGTATGTTGGAATACATGCAATTTGAGGCACTGACCTTCGCTCGGATAACCCTTGAATTTTTGAGTACGGTTGAGTTCAAGATGCGGAGAAGGTGGACATGGTCGGAGTTGGAGTTTTATGGGCAAATTACTTTCCGCCTGTTTGATGAAGATCATGAGTTATCGGTTGCGGAACTAGGGAGTATTCTGAAACTCCCGGTATCTGGACCCGGATCCCCTCCGGACACTTTTTCTGCTGTTGATTTCTGGCAAGCTATTACAGGTAAAACTGGGTATAACCCCAGCTCGGGAAAGGCTTCTGGAATTCACAACCCGTACTTTAGGTATGCACAAAAAGGGTTAGCATACACCCTGTTCGGACGGGGTGATAGTACTGGGGTTGCGGCAAAGAGAGAATTATATTTTCTGTATTGTATGGCTCACAATGAGCGAATCAATGCAGCGGCTTTCGCCGCCAATCATCTGAAACAGGTTGGCCATGCAACTACTGGGGATATTTCTGTAGGTGGTATGATCACGCAGATTGCGGGCCACTTTGGGTATGATCAACTGCTGATGGAAGAGACTGCAGTAATGGGCAAGAATAGGATTGACATGCACACGCTAGTCAATCAACAAATGATTGTCATCAGGCCGACTCATTACGCTCTGATGATTCACAATGTAGAAGTGCTCGCACTACCGGCACCTGGGTCCATTAGCATTGCCAATGCTGCTAATTGGTTGTACACAGGTTCAGCCCACGCGGGAGGGGAAGATACACAGTTTGACCATGACCTTTCAGGTGAGGACATGGAAGAAGACGAGAGGCAAGCTACTCACGGTATGCCACCCCCACATGATTCGAGCCTACCGGGTGAAGGCTCCTCTTTTATGTCTCAGGATCAGTGGGGTTGGATCCAGACGGAGATGGGAACTCTCCGCACCGAGCAGACTAGGCAAGGTGCGGAACTTGATAGACAGAGTGTGGAACTGTTCCGGCAAGGGACAGTCATGGATGATATGCAGGCCATGATGCAACGTCTGATGTTGCATTTCCCGCACGATCCTCCGCCCCCTCCTCAACAGTGAGCACTGTAAGTCCCCTTCGTGTTTGAATTTAAACATTGAGGTCAATGTTTAGTTCAAGTGTGAGGGGGTTTTTCTCCTTTCATGTTTTATTTTCTTTCAATTTGTTTTGTTTTTGTTATGTTATCATTATATTAGTAGGATTGTTTGTTCTGTTTGTTTTCTGTTCTTTTGGACCTATTGTGTGTACAGGGTGATGAGAAACGGTTGGACGAGCCCGGGATCAATGGTAGTGGATGAATGACACTCCTCAAACTTAGGCTAATAAGGCATCCCGGAAGTTGATGCAACCTTGAGAAAAGAAGTCAGACACATTTTGGGAACACCGGACCAAGAAAGCGGTATGGAAAGACCAAGTCAGGAAAGAACCACATAACACGAAGAGATTTCAGAGCTTGCAAGCTAACCAACATGGTGAGATCACAAAAAGCCAAACACGAAATATCAACATGAGAGTTCAGCCAGGTATGACTTTATCACTCTGATTTTGCGTATGTCCTGTTGACACGTCACAGCATGACAACACACACTGAGGCAAGTTGTTTGTTTAGCCAGGGCCTTTTTAGCCATCCCTATATGTATGCTTCCCTTCGTAAACCCCGTTGAGCCTTAGCCATTTTATTCATTGTAAACCCCATGTTAAGGTTTAAGCATTATTCATCATGAACCCCCTGTTAACTTTTAATCATCCATTCCCTTTTGTGTCATAACTCGGTATGATTGTGTGAATTGCAAGATGTGCAATAAAACTAAGTTTGGGGTGGAAATCTTGAAAGAGAAGGCAAGTGCATAAGATGAGATCATACAAAAAGAAAATAGTATGTAGTCTCTTTAAAAGAAAAAAAAAAGGAAAAAAAATGCACTTGTCGAGACCTTAGATTCTAACAGATATAAAATGCTCGGAAAATTTGAGTAGAAAAAGAATCAAAAGAGTGAAATTAACCCCCAGAGTATATGTGATGCACAGAAAAAAAGAGAAAGAAAAATCACACAACATGACTACCGAGTTCAAAACCATTTGTTATCCAATTTTTTTGTTTATCCCACCGTACCCAAGCCCCGTTACAACCTAAAAAGACCTCAAAAAGTGTGTGGAATCTGCTGTGGTAGTGACATTAGAATGTATTCAAAGTTAAGAGTTGGTATTGCATACTGTGCTGTGAGTGTACACACCTAACCCTGAGAGATATTGTGAGTGTGTGAAAAGCTTGCAGGTGAAGAGGTTTCTGATGTGGAAATATGGTAAACTGCCTGAATCGGAGAGACCTGAAACTCGATTGGAAAGGAAGAACACAAATGGTGAAATACTAGGTTGCATTGTGGAAAGCGAATTCGGGGGTGACCTTTGTTTGGACTCAATACATCACTTGAGGACAAGCAATGAGACAAGTTTGTGGTTGTGATCGGTCACCATTTCCATTGAATTCTCACCGCTAATCCGACATACTTTCATCACCTTGGTAAGATTTATGTTTGCTTTTAGTTGCATTTGAGTCAATTAGCATGTTTTGTTAGTTTGGTATTGCATTGCATTCGATTACGAGTTTATGTCAAAAAGATCTCGTTTATGCTTCGTTTGGTAGTGTTATTGTTACAGGTTTAAAAAGCAAGAATGGGGAAGTTCTGGACACTCTGAAGGACAAAAATATGAGAAAACAGCAGGTCAACACGGGCACCCGTGTGCCACAACACTGCCCGTGTTGTTGATCAAGCAGAGCAGAGAGGGAGCAGAAAACAGGGATCAACACGGCCACCCGTGTGCCACCACACGGCCGTGTTGATTAAAACAATGCATTAACACGGGCACCCGTGTGTAGGGACACGGCCCGTGTTGTTGCCACTGTAACCTATGTTGAAAATAATTAATGCTGAAGAACAACACGGCCACCCGTGTGCCACCACACGGCCTTGTTGATTGAACGCAGCTTGGAAAACCTAATTTTTGCTGTGTGAACCGATTCTGCTCATTAAGGGTAGTTTGGACCTTTAGCTTGGAAGGGAGTGATCTGAAGCTATAAGAAGGCTTGGAAGAGAAAGAAGAGAGGACCTTTGGAGAGACGAACGAAAGCATTGCATTGGAGAAGATAGCGAATACGACGGATTTGAAGACAGCGAGATTCAAGGGTATCAACCATTGAAGATCAAACTCTCCTAATTCTTTGTAATGTCTAATCTTTACTTTATGAGTTCTTTAAGTACTATGAGAGGCTAAACCCCCTGATGCTAGGGGGGTGGTCCTGATGTTATCACATGTTATGAATTTGAACCTATGATTTCTTGATTACTATGTTACGTATTTCAATTCAATTGTGTGATGTTATTATGCTTTTGTATCGGACAAATACAAATTGATCTATGACTTCCAATAACAGGATTGTGATTGGTAGGGTTTTCACACAATTGGGTTTATGAATGCATCATCTAGGACTAGTAACTTTCGTAAATTACCGTAAACCTTGATATTTTGTATGATTAAAACCAATGATTAATTGAATGGACATTTGAGTGAGAATTGGTAGTTTAATAGTTTCTTCCTTAAGGACTTAAGTAAGAACATACCAGAGGTTATGTGATTGAATGTTTCATATGTATTAAAGAAATCGGGACTGAATTCATAACCGGTAAACTCAACCACTCACCCTAGCATCTTTTATCTTAATCAATTATTTCTACTATTTTTGTGTTTACGATTATAAATTCCAAAACAACCAAACCATTATCTTTTTGTTCTGGTAGAATCGAATTAAAATAAGTAATTCCTACGCCATCCTTGAGATCGATACTTGGAAATAAAACTCCTTATTACTACATCGGTAAAAATAGTACACTTGCTATTTTTCCGATCAGGAGGATTTCACTCGTCCTGTGAATTCAGATGCAGTCAAGAAATACTTCGCCTAAAATAAAAACAGAATAGCTCGCTAAGTTGAAAACCCGAAAGGGCGACTTAGGCAAAAATGAGCGTCTCAGTGGATTGAAAACCCGAAAGGGCGGTCCGGGCAAAAGTTAGAGACATAAAAAAATGAATATATATATATATATATATATATATATATATATATATATATATATATATATATATATATATATATATATATATATATATATATTATATATATATATATATATATATATATATATATATATATATATATATATATATATATATATATATATATATATATATATATATATATATATATATATATATATATATATATATATATATATATCCCGCTAGATTGAGTACCTCACCCTGGGGAAATCTAGTAAAAGTTTAGGGATTTGGCAAGTAACTGCATCCTGACAAGACTTCGTTCTACAAGTGTCTTCTGTCAAAGATTCTCGCTCAGTCATCGTCAACTGAAGCTTTAAATACATTGGACTCAGAGTTGGTGGAGAAATGGTCATTATGTTCAATGTAGCCCTTTTTCCAATATATATCACCAATTTCAAATTTGTAAAGATCCATGGAGTCTTGCCATTTGCGGACTACCATTCTATCAAATAAATTTGAGCCTTTGTCCAATTCTTTGCACTCTTATTTGTTTATGTTTAACAAATGTTTGCATGTTTTAATTGATAAATATCATTGTTTTAAACAAATAAAGTTTTTATAAACTGTTTTTAAACAAAGTGAACATTCACAATGACTGAAAGGATAAATGGAATGTCTTCAGCGCTCTCCCAAGGATAGTACAATCTCCCAAAGGGTAAGACAGTTGTTCATGTTCTGGCATGTTTGTATCCTCTTCATCATCTTTCAGGTTGCCTCCAGCGAGCGCAGAAAAAAATAAAACCTCGGCAACTCCCCAGAGAGTCTGGAGTTTTGGCCTCGATCTTTTAGAGATGTGTATACCTCTATATTAGGCACTAGCATTTGTGTTTTATCAATTATATGGTTGTCATCCCTTGTGTGGACTGACCTAAAATCCCTTATAGATTGATAAAAGTTGATATGCTATCTATTCTTGAGGAAGTTTGTCTTTCCTCAGTGAGCAGAAATTCCCAGCATGAGTAGAAGTCCTCAGCGGAGTAAGCATGTGTTCCCTGCAAAGCTATCTTTTAGATATCTCCTCAGTAATAGTTTCCTAGAGCAGTTGGTGAAGGGTTTGTTCCCTTTTCATCCCCTAGCATGACACGTGTTAATGAAGGATTCACTTCTGATCCCCTCAGCCAAGACAGTTCCTCCATAGGTACTTGTGGTTTCTCCCCGGCAGTTTTGCCTATAGCTCACCCCAGTAGAGTTGCTTGCAGCAGATTATCCCCAGTACGGTCGCCTGCAGACCATCCCTTGTAAGGTTGCCTAATCCTAGCTTAACATTGGTATCCCCTCCGAATGGAAGACACTTTCCAGTATAGAGGGATTTTGAGGAAGATGTGTTATTTCCTTCCCCAGCAGAGCAATTTGTTCCTTCTCCCGTTAGCAGAGATGTCTCTTCAGCAGTTAGAAGAGAATGCTTGATTGATGTGTATCTGTTTGGTGGTTGTTCCCCATAGAGTTTCATATCATCCCTTGATAAGATCCCCAGTAGAGTTCTTCTATGACAGATCTTATTGATATTTCTGCATGTTCCCCAGCTTAGACTTTGCCTATCCCCAGCGGTGGTCTGTGTCTCCTGGTTTTGGATGCCATCCCCGCCAGAGTTGATTTCTCCTGTGGGCTGGCCTTTCTCTTTTGAGATGTTATACCGGATTCCCGTCCATTGATTCTTGAACTTGTTTGTGTTAGATATGTCTGTTTGTCAGCATTAATTATACATAAACCACGCATATACATGCATAGTTATAGCATTCAGATATTCATGTTGCATTCTTTTCCATATATCTTTGCTTGTTATCTCCTGTTGTTGGTGAAATATTCTTCCCCAAGTAGATGTTTGTGTCTGATCTCTCCATACAGAGTCAGCCCTATAGGCAGAAAATGTCTATCATTCCTTCTATATTCCCCACTGAGTTATGTCCTCGTGGATGATTTTGTTTCAGTTTCCTCCCCAACTGTGTATCTGGATGGAATTACTCCCCTGAGTTATATCCTCATTGGGTTGAGTCTTGTTTGATTGTGTCCTTCTAGTTTGTTCCTAGATTGACTCCTTTCTTGTTATTCCCCTGCAGTTCCCTGTGGTTTAGTTGTTCAATTGCTCAGTAACCAGTAATTGTTCATCTTTTCCCCAGTGGATAGTTTTGGGCCTTCTACCCAGTAACCGGTAGTTGTAAGTCCTATTTCTATGGTTTTCTACCCAGTAACCGGTAGATGTAATCCCCTCTTTGTTGGTTATCTTTATCTAATATTCGGTATTGATATTCCTTCGTTTTTTGAGTATACCACCCAGTAACCGGTGATATATCTCTCGAATAATTGCTTTTGTCAAGAAATTCATCCCCCGCGAGTCATCTTTCATTTACCCTTGTTTGGTAATGATTGTTTATCCTTTGGATTGGTCATCATTTTATACCCAGTACCCAATATCCCGATGTTCTTTCTTTTCAGTCGATTTATCCTTTATTAACCCAGTAACCGGTTGTGGATAATCTTCCATGCGAGTATGTTATCTATGTTTTGACGATAATAGATAATATATCTGATGCGCTCTTCAGTCGAAGTCTTTTTCTTCCCAGTTGAGTAAGATTCGTTTTTCCTTGTGGAATCGAATGCCCATCCTGTAAATTGAGTTTGCTTTTTCAACCCTCCTTTTCGGATGATGAGTGTCTTGGATATGTTCCCAAGTCACGCCTGGTTGGTCACCTATTATTGCCCAGTAACCGGTATCCCTGGTGTTCCTTCCTTCTGCTCCCTATTATGACTTTTTGTCCCCTGTGGAATCAGATTTTCCTGAGTTGAGATGTGCCTTTTTGGGTCCTCCTCGGATGTTTCGGATGATTGATATCTCTCACCCTTATACCGGTATTAGATATTCTTTCTCCCTGAGTGTGTTGTTCTCACCCAGTAACCGGTGTTTTGATGACATGTCTCTTTTTTGAGTTTATTACCCAGATGTTGGTAATATCTCGTTTTTCTTCCTCAGTTGAGTCCTTTGTGGACATCCCCATCTGAGTCCAGATTTTTATCCGAAGAATCCTTCGCGGGTAGTTTTGCTGTATTGACATATTCCCCGATACATGGATCTTTGCCTCAGCTCGAGTCTTTCGATCCATTTATTTTCATGGAATCCCATCGTGTCTCCCAGCAAGTTCTCAAGTCGTGACCTACTCATGCATTTTTACCCTATTTTCCCTAGAGTCTTTGTGAGTGTACTACTCCTATGGACTTTCAGTCTTTCTCTGATTTCTCTTTCCTTTGTGGTCATATTTCCCCATAGAGTATTAACTTTTGCATGCATACATTTGCATCATGAGGTCTCTTATGGACCAAAATTCGTCTATTTGTTATTATTTAAGCCCATTCTACCTCGTCGAGACGAAGATTTCAACCTTCATATATCCGGCTAGAATGACCTTAAATACGGGCATTTGTAAGACCCTAATTTTGACCCTAAGATCCCTCATGGCATCATATCATTGCTTAATGCATTTGCCTCAAGGATCATAGCATGTGTGGCTCCTTAACCCTAGGGTAGGAGTTGTGTGAGTTGGTTTGAGACCACCAAGCATGCTTGTATTGTATATTATTGCTTTTATTATTTGTTTAACTAACAAAAGCATAAAAATATGTCACTAACCTCTTTTGTTTTGAAGCTCAAGTAATCATGAGATCCCCTGCTCATAGGAGGCTCCTATGCTCAATGAAGTGGCTAGATGAAGATGAGAACAAGCATGACAATGGTCCACAAAGTTTCTAATCATCATATATGTCTCCCAAGTATATCAATTTGCCAATTTGATCAAGATAATCCAAAGGGCTTGAGGATTGTTTCTCAAGGAAACCCTAATTCAGTTGTGCATTGACTGTGCCTTGTGTAACACCCTTCTAAAATACCCCCAATAAATAATTAAAACAACCAAACATAATTCAGAGTATATATGCAATTAAGGGTGTCACACTTGACACTTCACACCGTGTTCCAAAATATCTGGTCATACTCATTTATTTATCAAAATAAACATTTGCATAATTCGCAGCGGATAGAAATTAACAACAACATGCAAACCATGTAACACATTACAGGTAAGATCATTCAACAACCAACAATGAAAATAAGGTAAACATCCCGTCCCGATGTTACATCTACCAGAGCATGACCCACTAAGGAACTACACTAGACTCCAAGGACTAGCTTCTACTCAATCACTGCTCGTTACCTGAAACATAGTTGTAAGGGTGAGTTCCTCAATCGATATAATAAGCATTATAAAATATCATGTAATGTTAAGTAAATTAACACATTTCATCACCCTAATCATATCACACATTCAGCAACGGCAACATAAACTCATAATCATACTCATACTCATACTCATACTCATACTCATACTCAACACAACCACAAAACACACGTATAATATTGGAACACATCCATTCATATTATACGCCATACATACATTATGCAATGAGACTCCATGCATGCGGTACCGACTATTCGTGAACATATAGTTCAACCTCACCGACCAAATCCAGGTACGGCTACCAAGCTCACTAGTCCCACTCATTTGAGACCTAGTGACTCACTCACTAATTCCTCACCATGGGAATTAGCTACCACCCCAAGGGCTATGCTATGCACGCTAAATCACCTAGCATGCAAACATCAACAACAGTCCACAATGACTAACTCACTAATTCCTCACCATGGGAATTAGCTACCACCATAAAGGCCACACTATGCATGCTAAATCACCTAGCATACAACCATCAACAACGATCCACAATGGACATATGCTCACACTCTAAGCCATAAAACAGTCCATCCACAATTACATACATAATATATACATTCACAACATTATGCATATTTTCACACATCATCAGCATATTTATCACACAATCATATCATGTCATGCCAAATAAGTCAATCACAGTATTAGCACCCTCTACTAATACCTATACTACTCAAAACAACGGGAAATGATCCCTACTCTATCATACATCCGCTAAATTACATTACTCAGCTGAACAACCAAAAACTGCACAACAACAGCACAGAAAAATCACAATCCTGCCCATACGCGTATTGCCTAGTCCCATACGCGTATGGCCCAATTCTCAGCCAATCACATACGCGTACCACCTATCTCATACGCGTATGCTACGCGTACCACTTCCCCATACGCGTACCAACAGAGACCAAACCACGTTCAAAACATCATCTTCCTCATCCATACGCGTAATGCCTAGTGCCATACGCGTACCAGACCATCTCATACGCGTATTGCCTAGTGCCATACGCGTATGACCAGAAACCAGATTTCCAGATCTGCTATGGTTTTCTCTACCACGAGATTCCTCAGATCCAACCTCCCACAGTCCAATTTTACACAGTATTCATTCATATCATCTTAACACGAATCATACCCTATTCGATTTCACCAATTCTAACATTTTTACATCTAATTCCTACGAATTCCTTTCAATCATAATCCAACTTCGTTCATCCAAAAGTTCACAATTTCATCATGCATCATTCCAAATAGAGTCAAATCAATGGTCTATCACTACCCACTACATGTTATCCTATAATACCCATTAATCGACGATAAACCCCCCTTACCTGAGTTAATCCGGCGAATCTTTAAGCTTCAAGCTCTTCCTCTCTCCAACCCTTGTTCTCTGGTTCTCTTTGCCCTTTTTCCACTTTTCTGTCCCTTTTTCCTTTTCACGTGAAAAATAAACCTTTTTACTAAATGGGACCTTTTCTAAATTCCAACTTTTATTCCAATAAAATAATAATCCAATAATAATAATTCCAATTATTTAATTAAATTAATAAATATATTATTAACTTAAATTAAATAATTATCTTATTTTATCGGGGTGTTACAACTCTCCCCCACTAAAAGAGTTTTCGTCCTCGAAAACATACCTCAAGCGAATAACTCCGGATACGACTCCTTCATCTGGCTCTCAAGTTCCCAAGTCACATTGCCACCTGCTGGTCCTCCCCAAGCTACCTTTACTAAAGCAATCTCTTTACCCCGCAGCTGCTTCAACTCTCGATCCTCAATCCTCATAGGTGATGTTTCAACAGTCAGGTTATCTCTCACCTGGACATCATCTACTTGGACCACATGCGACGGATCATGAATGTATCTCCTCAACTGAGACACATGAAAAACCTCATGCAAATTCGCAAGTGACGGCGGTAAAGCGATACGATAGGCTACCTCCCCTATCCTCTCCAAAATCTGATAAGGACCAATAAATCGAGGTGTCAACTTCTTCGACTTCAAAGCTCGACCAACCCCAGTTATCGGAGTAACACGAAGAAACACATGATCTCCCTCTTGAAACTCAAGTGACTTCCTCCTCTTGTCGTGATAACTCTTCTGACGACTCTGAGCAATCCTCATCTTCTCCTGAATCATCTTAATCTTTTCCGTAGTTTGTTGAACAATCTCCGGTCCAACCACAGCACTCTCACCGGACTCATACCCACATAAAGGTGTCCGACATCTCCTACCATACAAAGCTTCAAACGGTGCCATACCAATGCTCGAATGAAAACTATTGTTGTAGGTAAACTCAATCAAAGGTAAATAACAATCCCAAGCACCTCCCTTTTCCAAAACACAAGCCCTCAAAAGATCCTCTAGTGACTGAATCGTCCTCTCAGTCTGACCATCAGTCTGCGGATGATATGCAGAACTCAATCTCAGCTTAGTTCCCAAAGCCCTCTGCAAACCTTCCCAAAACTTCGATGTAAATCTAGGATCTCTGTCCGAAACAATACTCGACGGAATACCATGCAAACTTACAATTTTCTCAATATACAATTCAGCAAATCTCTCTAACGGATAATCCATTCTGATCGGAATGAAATGAGCCGATTTTGTCAATCTGTCAACAATCACCCAAATAGCTTCAAAATTCTTAATCGTCCTCGGTAAACCCGAAACAAAATCCATACTGATACTATCCCACTTCCACTCTGGAATAGCCAACGGTTGCATTAGCCCAGACGGCTTCTGATGCTCAATCTTTGACTACTGACAAGTCAAACAAGAATAAACAAAACTCGCAATTTCTCTTTTCATGCCCGGCCACCAAAATAGCTTTTTCAAATCATGATACATCTTCGTAGCTCCAGGATGAATACTCAAGCCACTACGATGTCCTTCCTCAAGAATACTCTTCTTAAGTTCGGTAACATCCGGAATACACACCCGATTACCAAATTTCAAAACACCATCCTCATCAACTCTGAATTCACCACCTTGACCTTGATTCACTAGAGTCAACTTATCAACCAAAAGCACATCGGATTTCTGACCCTCTCTAATCTCATCCAGAATACCACTCGTTAACTTCAACATTCCCAATTTAACACTATTGTGAGTACTCTCACACACCAAACTCAAGTCTCTAAACTGCTCAATTAAATCCAATTCCTTAACCATTAACATAGACATATGCAATGATTTCCGACTCAATGCATCAGCCACTACGTTTGCTTTACCCGGATGGTAATTCAAACCAAAGTCATAATCCTTCAGAAACTCTAACCATCTCCTCTGTCTCATATTCAGCTCTTTCTGATCAAACAAATACTTTAAACTTTTATGGTCACTGAAAACCTCAAATCTTGACCCGTACAAGTAATGCCTCCATAACTTCAGAACAAACACCACAGCTGCCAACTCTAAATCGTGTGTCGGATAGTTCCTCTCATGAACCTTCAGTTGTCTCGAAGCATAAGCTACAACTTGCTTATTCTGCATCAACACACCACCCAAACCCAACAATGAAGCATCACAGTAAACCTCAAATGGTTCTGACGGACTTGGTAATATCAGAATAGGAGCAGTAGTTAACCTTCTCTTTAACTCTTGGAAACCTTCTTCACATTTTGAGTCCCAAACAAATGCTTGCCCCTTTCTAGTCAACATCGTCAACGGTAACGCCAACTTAGAAAATCCCTCAATGAACTTCCTATAATAACCTGCAAGTCCAAGAAAACTCCTTATCTCAGAAACTGACTTCGGAGCTTCCCACTTAGATACCGCTTCTATCTTAGAAGGATCAACAGCAACACCACCTCTTGAAATCACATGACCAAGAAAACTAACCTCTTCTAACCAAAATTCACACTTAGACAGTTTAGCAAATAACTTCTTTTCTCGTAGAACTCTTAAAACCATTCTCAAATGCTCAGCATGCTCTTCTTCAGATTTCGAATACACCAAAATATCGTCAATAAACACCACAACAAACTGGTCTAGATACGGATGGAAAATCCTATTCATATACTCCATAAATACTCCAGGCGCATTAGTCACACCAAAAGGCATTACAGAATATTCATAATGTCCATACCTTGTTCTGAAAGCAGTCTTCTGAATATCCTCAGTTTTCACACGTATCTGATGATACCCCGATCTCAAATCTATTTTGCTGAACACACTCGCACCAACCAACTGATCCATCAAATCATCAATCCTCGGCAAAGGATACCGATTCTTGATCGTCACTTTATTCAGTTGCCTGTAGTCCACACACAACCTCATAGTACCTTCTTTCTTTTTAACCAATAACACTGGTGCACCCCATGGCGACACACTCGGACGAATAAATTTCTTATCCAACAGATCTTCCAACTGATTCTTCAATTCAGTTAACTCAACAGCAGACATACGGTACGGAGCCATCGACACCGGCCTAGTACCAGGTACCAAATCAATCGAGAACTCAACTTCACGCTCTGGCGGCAATTCATTCACTTCTTCAGGAAACACATCAGGAAAATCACACACCACGGCTAGATCGCAAATCACCAGTTTATCTTTAGCCTCCAAGGTCGCTAACAGCATAAACAACTCTGCCCCATCTACTACTGCCTCATTCACTTGCCTCGCTGATAGAAACAAACTCTCTCCTTCCTCCATCTCAGGAAAGATCACAGTCTTATCAAAACAATTGATAGAAACTCGGTTAAACACCAACCAGTTCATACCCAGAATAACATCAATCTGCACTAGTGGAAGACACACAAGGTCCATTCCAAAGTCTCTACCAAAAATACTCAAGGGACAATTTAAACAAACTGAAGTAGTAGTCACTGAACCCTTCGCAGGAGTATCAATCACCATACTACCATGCATCTCAGATATCTCTAATTTAAGTTTCACAGCACAATCCAAAGATATAAAGGAATGAGTCGCACCGGTGTCAATAATAGCTACAAGAGGAAAGCCATTAATATAACACGTACCTCAGATCAAACGATCATCTGCAGAAGTCTCAGAACCCGATAAAGCAAAGACCTTGCCTCCCGACTGGTTCTCTCTCTTCGGCTTAGGACACTGTGGACTGATATGACCCACTTCTCCACAGTTGAAACAAGTCACAGTCTTCAACCGGCACTCTGCAGCCAAGTGACCACCTTTTCCACACTTGAAACACTTCTTCTCAGTACTGGTACACTCATGGACACGATGTCCAGCCTGACCACATCTGTAACACTTAGCAGGGGCACTAGAGTCTCCCCCACTAGGCCTCTTCATTCCACTCTGTCTCTGGAAACCTTTGCCAGCTGCATACGGTTTCCCACGATCATTCTGATTCTTGCCTTTCCTATCACCCCTCTGCTGATAGCTTTCCGCTCTGGCTTTGGTATCCTGTTCAAAAATCCTGCAACAGTCAACCAAATCAGAAAACACTCTAATCCGCTGATACCCAATAGCCTGCTTGATCTCGGGACGTAACCCGTTCTCAAACTTCACACATTTTGAAAATTCCCCAGTAGCCTTGTTATAGGGAGTGTAATACTTCGACAGCTCTGTGAACTTAGCAGCATACTCAGTAACAGACCGGTTGCCCTGCTTCAATTCCAAGAACTCTATCTCTTTCTTTCCTCTGACATCCTCTGGAAAGTACTTCCTCAGGAATCTCTCTCTGAACACCGCCCAGGTGACCTCAGTATTCCCAGCAGATTCCAACTCAGTGCGGGTAGCAACCCACCAATCATCTGCTTCTTCTGACAGCATATGCGTACCGAACCTGACCTTCTGGTTATCGGCACACTCAGTCACTCGGAAGATCCTCTCAATCTCCTTCAACCACTTCTGAGCACCATCTGGATCGTATACTCCCTTGAACATTGAAGGATTGTTCTTCTGGAACTCACTCAGTTGACGAGCAGCTCCCATTCCTACAACATTCGGATTCCCTCCAAGTACTCCAGCTAGCATACCCAGAGCCTCAGCAATCGCAGCATCGTCTCTACCTCTTCCAACCATCTCTATTCTGAAAACCCAACAAGCTAAACAATAAGTACTGATAGGGTTACACAACACCTATCCCGTATAGGGGAAACAGAATAATTACGACTCGACTCGACCGACTATGCTCTGATACCACTAATGTAACACCCTTCTAAAATACCCCCAATAAATAATTAAAACAACCAAACATAATTCAGAGTATATATGCAATTAAGGGTGTCACACTTGACACTTCACACCGTGTTCCAAAATATCTGGTCATACTCATTTATTAATTAAATAAACATTTGCATAATTCGCAGCGGATAGAAATTAACAACAACATGCAAACCATGTAACACATTACAGGTAAGATCATTCAACAACCAACAATGAAAATAAGGTAAACATCCCGTCCCGATGTTACATCTACCAGAGCATGACCCACTAAGGAACTACACTAGACTCCAAGGACTAGCTTCTACTCAATCACTGCTCGTTACCTGAAACATAGTTGTAAGGGTGAGTTCCTCAATCGATATAATAAGCATTATAAAATATCATGTAATGTTAAGTAAATTAACACATTTCATCACCCTAATCATATCACATATTCAGCAACGGCAACATAAACTCATAATCATACTCATACTCATACTCATACTCATACTCATACTCATACTCAACACAACCACAAAACACACGTATAATATTGGAACACATCCATTCATATTATACGCCATACATACATTATGCAATGAGACTCCATGCATGCGGTACCGACTATTCGTGAACATATAGTTCAACCTCACCGACCAAATCCAGGTACGGCTACCAAGCTCACTAGTCCCACTCATTTGAGACCTAGTGACTCACTCACTAATTCCTCACCATGGGAATTAGCTACCACCCCAAGGGCTATGCTATGCACGCTAAATCACCTAGCATGCAAACATCAACAACAGTCCACAATGACTAACTCACTAATTCCTCACCATGGGAATTAGCTACCACCATAAAGGCCACACTATGCATGCTAAATCACCTAGCATACAACCATCAACAACGATCCACAATGGACATATGCTCACACTCTAAGCCATAAAACAGTCCATCCACAATTACATACATAATATATACATTCACAACATTATGCATATTTTCACACATCATCAGCATATTTATCACATAATCATATCATGTCATGCCAAATAAGTCAATCATAGTATTAGCACCCTCTACTAATACCTATACTACTCAAAACAACGGGAAATGATCCCTACTCTATCATACATCCGCTAAATTACATTACTCAGCTGAACAACCAAAAACTGCACAACAACAGCACAGAAAAATCACAATCCTGCCCATACGCGTATTGCCTAGTCCCATACGCGTATGGCCCAATTCTCAGCCAATCCCATACGCGTACCACCTATCTCATACGCGTATGCTACGCGTACCACTTCCCCATACGCGTACCAACAGAGACCAAACCACGTTCAAAACATCATCTTCCTCATCCATACGCGTAATGCCTAGTGCCATACGCGTACCAGACCATCTCATACGCGTATTGCCTAGTGCCATACGCGTATGACCAGAAACCAGATTTCCAGATCTGCTATGGTTTTCTCTACCACGAGATTCCTCAGATCCAACCTCCCACAGTCCAATTTTACACAGTATTCATTCATATCATCTTAACACGAATCATACCCTATTCGATTTCACCAATTCTAACATTTTTACATCTAATTCCTACGAATTCCTTTCAATCATAATCCAATTTCGTTCATCCAAAAGTTCACAATTTCATCATGCATCATTCCAAATAGAGTCAAATCAATGGTCTATCACTACCCACTACATGTTATCCTATAATACCCATTAATCGACGATAAACCCCCCTTACCTGAGTTAATCCGGCGAATCTTTAAGCTTCAAGCTCTTCCTCTCTCCAACCCTTGTTCTCTGGTTCTCTTTGCCCTTTTTCCACTTTTCTGTCCCTTTTTCCTTTTCACGTGAAAAATAAACCTTTTTACTAAATGGGACCTTTTCTAAATTCCAACTTTTATTCCAATAAAATAATAATCCAATAATAATAATTCCAATTATTTAATTAAATTAATAAATATATTATTAACTTAAATTAAATAATTATCTTATTTTATCGGGGTGTTACACCTTGCTCATGAAGCAACCTCAACCTATGATCAAATTCAATAAAGGGAAGTTCTTTCATTCATTATTTTATGCATATATGAGCCTATGTTAGTATCCTCAATCATCCATTCATCAAGATTTGAAGTTTGGCCTTGAGAAGTTGACCAGTCAAGTTATCTGACCAATCTGGGATCCACTGAGACACAACGTTTGATATTTTTGTCAAATAAGGATGACCCCAAGAGAAAAAATGTTTTTAAGAAGCATATTAACAACTTTCATGTTCAGAAAAAATCCATTTGAAACTTGTAAGGTCATCATTCATTTCAAAACATTATAGGTCATTTTGATTGAAACCCTAATTTTGGGTCAACTTCCCAAGGACCTAACTTCTTTATTTTTTATGATTTTTAGGTGAGACAAATTGAATTGGAAATATTAAGATGTCTACTTAAAATGTTATGTTGGACAAAATTTCATAATCATAAAAGAAACACATGTGATAATACAAAACATTATAGGTCACTTTGGACCAAAACCATTAAATTTGAAAAATGTCCAAATTCAAGTGCCCATAACTTTCTCATTAAAAATCCAAATGATGTAACATTTAAGTCCATATTGATCATCTTTAAAAGATATACAACTTTTATGTTGGAGGTTTTTTCATTTGAGACTTGCATCATTGAAATAGAAGGGCTTGAAGTTGATCACTTTTGGTAAAAAAATTCAAAGGAAACTTAGACATGTTTTGTACCTCAAACTTCAAAGCCAGTTTTCATAAATTTCCAAACTCCAAATGGATTTTTTCCCAACATAACTTTTATTCCTTATGTCAAGAGCTTTCCAACCATGTGAGCACCATGTTTGGATTTTCCATGTGGGACTTTCGAAGAGCTCAATGTTTAGGTCCAATTATGCAATTCACTTTGTAACTTGAAATGCAAGAAAATGCCAGGCCTTGTGCACGTCCAATTCAACTCAGTATGATCTTAGCTTGCAATTCCATCCAATTTTGGGCCTCACATGCGCCTGTACAGGCCCATGCATGGAGGACCCAAAGTTCATGCACACGAGCATTTCACTACCTTGCATCAAGCTCAGCTATAAATACATGTGCTTCCTCATTCAAAATGGAACCTCAAGTTGATCTGAAACCCTGCTGAATTGGAAACCCAACCTCACTCAAAGGAATTTCTGTTTTTCATTTCTCTATTTCAAGCTTGAATTTCAACATCCTTAGTTGATCTTCAAGTCTTAATTCCTTAGCCTTGCATCCACATTACATCTCAAGATCAAATTGGAAGCAAAAGCTTGAAGAAATCATGTTGTTTAAAGTTGCTCTTCAAAGGTATATCACTCAACTGTTTTAATCTGGATCTTGAAATACAATGTGAATTACTTTGATTTGAACCGTTTTCTGAAGTCCTCGAGCAAGAGGCAGGCCAGTGGTGGTCCTGATTTCATGGATTGAGCCATTTCAGTTTGTGTACCTTGATTTTCAAGCTCAGATTTCTCATTAAATAGAAACATTGAGGAAGATCCAAGGTTACAGGGGTGATGTACATCACCCCAACTTCATTTTGGTACCATTGTTTTTCATTTTCATTAAGCTTCAAAAACCTGCGCGTGGTGGCCGGAGTTGTTCTCTGGCCGGAGAAGATGGTGGTTTCCACCACCATCCCCACGTGGATGCTTTGTGTCCCTCAGATCTCTTGCAAACGTTTTAATCATGGTCATGCGTTCTGTTGACTTATTTTAATTCATTATGTTACGCGCTTGACCAAGGCCTATGGTATGACAGCGCTTCTGGACCGTGTGATGGAGCCACGTCATTTAATGAAACAGATCCAATGGGCGCTGATTTTTGCTATTTTCTATTTTCTATTTTAATTTCTTTTAATTTCTTTTATTTTCAAAAATTCAGAACTATTTTATTTGAAGTCACAAAAATATGAGACCAATGGCAAAAAAATTCTTGAAAAATCTAGTTTCATAATCTGATTTTTAATTATATTTGTGACTTCATTTAATATTTTTTATGAATTATTTTGTTTTTAATAGTTTTTAATTCATTTTAAATACTTTTTGATATTTGAAAATTTCAAAAATATTTTCTTAACACATATGGATCATGATAAGTCTATGAAAAATAGTCTCATCAATTTCTTAATTGATTTGATATTTATTTGAGATTTTAATTCATATTGTGTTATTTTTCATTGATTTTAAATAGTTTCTGTTTTCAAAAATTGTTGAGAAAATTTGTCAAAACTTGTTGGACCATGTTAGACCTATGAAAATTTAATTGGACTTGTTTAAGTTGATTTGAATTGAATTTGAGGTTTGGCCATATTTTGTCCATTTTAATTTTGCATTTATTTTAATTCCAAAAATACCAAAAAAATATGTTTGACTTGTTGACTTCTAATCTTCATTTCTCTTCTGTTTTATATTGGTTGATGATGATTTAATTCACTTTTGACCAATTGTATTTGACATTTGAATTATCTTTTTTTGTCCATTTCATCTTCATCTCTTTCTTTTTATTTTTGGTCAATGAGTTAATGTCTTATGGTTGGTCTTGATATATGAGAGGTTTAACCTTCTTTGATCCAAATCAAACTCAACTTGATCCATGATCAAGTGAGTTGCTTTGTGTCCAAGATAGGTTGCTTCTTGGTCAAGCAAAAAACTTAAAGTCCATACAAGGCCTTTCCTCTTTTCTTTTGGCATTGCAAGTTTTAGGAGTTTGGCTTACTAGTCATGATCTCTAACTTGTGTTTATTTTCCTATAGTTTTATTGACCGGCCTCAGATAGGTGTGACTACTACATTAGTCCACTTACGATTGTTTAACATAACGCTAAATTGTCTTATGACACACTGTCATACCCTGAAATTCGTCTCACCTTTCACATTGATTTTATAGGTCACTAATCCCAAATATTTGCATATCATCCTCATTCATTCATTTCATTAAGCATGGTTCGCCACAAGCAGGCATCCTCTTGGCATCATGTTAATAGTGGTTCTGATTGATTATGACTTCGTATTGATTTCAATTTCAAATTAACGTTTGAAGTTTGAATTAACTTTGAAGTTAGATTTGATCTTTGAAAATAACTTTGATTTTAGGAATCATTTCGTTCTTTTTCGAATTAATTTTGGAAATTCAAGTTAAGTTGGACGGTTCAAAATTGATTCTTGAAAAATCGAATTGGTTTTGGAAATTTAATCAGTTTTAGGAATCATTTCATCATTTCATGTCAAATTAGTTTTAGAAGTTTCAACTTAATTTTAGAATTTCATTTCATATCAAATCGGGCCAAACTTGTTCATTTGCAATAAAGCTCATTCACCTTTTTTTGTTGATTCGATTATCCATTAGCCATGTACCAAGTTCATATCCATTTTGTCTAACCAAATCAACTCCATCCATATCCATAAAAACAATAATCCATTTGAATCATTTTTCATCTTATAATCCCAATTTCCATTTTATCCAATTTAATCCATATTATCCAAAATCTATATCCAATTCCCATATCAAAATTCAATTCAAATTTCTATTTTTTTAAATCCACATTTATACAAACCAATTAACCATTCCATTTCCATTTTCGATTAACCAAATTAATCCCACATCCATTAACCAGTAAAAATCATAAACCATTTGATGTCCATGTTTTAAATCCATTTGTTACTAATCCACATTTTCTAATTCAATTCAATTTGCATTATCCAATATAATCCATAACCTTTTTTTATCATTGCTTATTAAATAATTAAAAAAAAATAATAACAACAGAGAGTAGCCACAATTTTCCAGCAGGCTTCAATGTTCACGTGCAAATTGATCGGCAAGAAAAGAGAAGTTGCAAACGCACAAGTTGCAATACAAGCTACAATTCAAGGCTTCAAGCCAAGGCAAGTGAAAAGCTGCATAATTCCAACAAGCTCCAAGCGTAAGCCAAGAGCGTGGAAACGGCAACGAGGCTGCCACCGCAGCTAGGCAATTCCACGCGAGCCAAACAAAATGCAAGGCTTGAAATGCAGCTAACGGAAGCTGCAACCGCATGAGCAACTGCTACAAGCCTCAATCCAAACGGCACCATCTACGACTAAAACGCATCACACAACGCAGACTGCAAAACGGCAATAGAAATGAAATAAACGGCAACGGAAAAATCAAACTTAACTCTATAAATTCTTCTTCCCGCTCTCAAATATTTTTTCCAGATTCTTCCTCTCCTTCAACCTCAATGCTTCAACCAAAACCCTCTTACAACCTCCATAACCGTAATTTCCATTCCTTCAACCTTAATTCTTCAACCATTGCGAATCCGTAACCGTAACCGTAATCTCCATTGGCCAAACCTTCAACCATTGCGAATCCGTAACCGTAACCGTAATCTCCATTGGCCAAACCTTCAACCATTGCGAATCCGTAACCGTAATCTCCGTTCACCGAACCTTCAACCTTCACCACACGAAATCACAACAAACCGCACCAATCTTCATCGAACCGCAAAACCAAATCTTCAATCCACAGCAAAACGAACAGAAGCAGAGGAGCGGAGTGAGAATCAAGTGGAAGTTTCGGAGACTTCATGTGTGGATGAGAACGGCACGGATTTGAAAGCGCAATCGATTATGAAGCAATTGCCGGATGATTCAGCGAGTTTTCACAGGGATCCATCGTGATGATACCGGAGGTGTTTCAGGCAGCCGTGAAGAAGACGATGGAGAATTGTACCGATTCGCTGAAATTTCTTCCGAAGTGCATCTAAGGTATTTTTCTGGATTTTGTTCTCATGGCTTTTGACTCTGTTTTATTTCAGCAAGATTATTTTTCTATGTTTGGATGTTAGTGGGCTCATTCTTGGATCTAAAGCCTAAAGCAATTTCTGTTTTACTTTATACCTCCAGTCTAACAGTACACCCTCCTTCAGTTGGGGCCTAGGTAGTTTTAGGCCCATGCCGTCTTCGGGAATGGACTCAATTCCATTTTGAGTAGTTAATTAGCTACAGCAATAGTCAATAATAGTAATGGTAATTAGGATTTTGTTTAGAATTTAATTAGAATAATTTTGTTTAGAATGTTAATTAGGATATAATAATTGCTTTGAACTTTGGAATTCTATTCGATTTTATTTTGATAGTTTACTAATTGTTTAGAAGTTCATGTGATAATTGTTTTCAATATTAGAACTCTATTTGATTTTAACTCTAGAGTAGTGTTGGAATTACATCTTAATTTTAGAATTTGGTTTGATATAACATTAGAATTCTATTTGATTTTAATTTTTGAATTAATGTTGAATTTTTGTTGATATTCTAGAATTTAACTGTGATAGTATTTTAGATGTTGATTTTTGATATTATTTTAGAGATTGTTTTAATTGCTTAGAATTTCATTTTGATAAATTGTTCTCTTGAATATTATGCTACTTTAATCTAACATCTAACATTTAACACCTAACTTCTAATTCATTTTAATTTCGCAATTAACTTCTAACATTTAAACTTTGTCCTTTATCTCACTTTTATTTTGTTTTTTTTTATCGTATTGTACATATTCATCTCATTCTAAAATGAACATAAAAAAGGCAAAGACTTAAAAAATACAAAAACAAGATAATTCCTTAGCATGTAATGGACATTGGACAATGGACTTAGAGACTCATTAGGATCCTTTGCAAGAGGCCTTGGACAATCATTCAACCCAAACATGGAAATGAGCTTTCAAGATTCAAGACAAATTGTAATCTTTTATGTGCTTTCTAGTTTAGTACACAATTGCACACACATTGCTTTCTCTTGGGCTATCTGACAATGAGACCATTTATTTTCCGCACTCCCTTGTATTTTACATGTACCCCCCTCCCCTTTCCGATGTACGCATTTACTCGCTTTCTTTTATTGCTTGTTAGATACTCCTTAGGCATTAGGAATGCCCACCATTTCACAATCAATAATCAAACCCTTGATCCAACGTCAAGCGGTCATTTTCCAAATCAAATTCAATAAACAAACCCTTGATCCAACGTCAAGCGGTCTTTTCTAAATCAAATCCAAAAACACAATAAATGGCGATTAGGATCGTACGTCACGAGCCTTAAGCGATAAAGAAGGGATGAGACTGAAGCTTTCCTACACTCATTCTGAATGCTTCGAACACAAGACGTTTGGCTTGACCGTTTGAGGTATTCACCTTTATCCATAGTCTTTAGTGCAATCCGAAATTAATAACACTTTCTTCAAAACATAAAAACAACTCAACCCATTCAAACCTTTTGTTTGAGCCTTAGGGCGACACCATTCGAAAACCCTTCTTCAAGCTAATAAAATCAACAAAACAAACACAAACAATTTCAAAACCACGAACTACGAACGCTCTGATTTCTCACTTCAACAAGTGGGCATACGTAGGCACGAGGATCCATTCCTTGGCGAGCACACTAATTTAAAACTACCTCCACTCCGCATACCTTTGGCAAGCAAACGTTCGATAAACAACACACACTTAAGCACAAACATCCTAGATGGTTCCCATGGAGTACCATGGATGTGAGGGGTGTTAATACCTTCCCCTTGCATAATCGACTTCCGAACCTGTTCGTGGTTGCGATGACCACTCTTTGGGGTTTTCTCGATATTTTCCCATACCTTTGGAATAAATAAAAATCGATGGCGACTCTGTATTTTTCGCGTAGCGACAGCTGGCGACTCTGCTGGGGAAACCTCCCTAAGCAAGTCAAGCCTAATTTAGGTTGCTTCCTCGCATGTGTGTATGCTTATCCTTTTGATATTGCTTGTTTTATTTATCGCGTTTTGCTTTAAATTTTGATTCCATGGTTCTATGGTAGTGATGGATACTACTTTGATTACAAGTAACCTTGTGGGAAAGACTCTCCACCCGAGTCTAGAGTGCAAACTTGAGATAGGAGAGGTTGAGTAGTATGGGCCACCGAGAAGCTTTTCTCGTATGGGTCGATACGAGAACCTCGCTTAGAGTAGATTCTTTTGGAGACGTTGACGACCGTCAAGCTTTTGGCTAAGCGATCAATGTATTCATTTGGATCCATGACTCTAAGGACCTTTGTAGAACATTAAACCTATGACCTATTAAGATTGATGGTCGCGTAGTACGGGTCCCCGAGAAGCTTTTTTCGTGTGGGTCGGTACGAAGATCTCACTCAAAATAGATCTCCTTGATGGAGTTGACGACCGACAAGCTTTTGCCGTAAGCGGCAAACAGTCAAGGAGGTCCGTGACTTTGAGACCCTTGTCTAGAACCCGATGTCGATGGTCGCGTAGTGCGGGCCTCCGAGAAGCTTTTCTCGTGTGGGTCGGTACGAAGATCTCACCCAGAAGAGGCTCATTTGAGGAAGTTGACGACCGGTAAGCTTTTGCCGTAAGCGTCAAACAGCCAAATGAATCAATGATTCTGGGGTCCCTATTTAACCCTAGACTACGATCGGTGAGATCCCCATTATGGAAAGCAATTAGAGCTATCCTCCATCCGTATCTCGAACTTGTGATACCATGCCAACTTATGTGTTCGACTCGTGGGAACCATGCTTGTGTATCATTCATTCACTCACTCATGCATTCATGCATCATAAAAATATTCAAATACAATATTCATGCATCATTCTGCATATCATCAAACAAAAACCATAAAACTTACCATTTGACCCTTCTATCCAGAATCATCCACAATCAAGCTGACTTCCCGACATTCATACTACACGCGCAATAATCAGAAATTGCTCATGGATCAGTTGGAGCAGAATCAAGCTGCTATGAAGGAGGATATGACCACTGTGAAGGCTCAGATGGGTAAACTCGTTGAAGCCCTACAAGCTCTGGCTAGGGGACAAGAGGAAATGCGTCAGGCTAATCTGAGAGCCTCTACTGCCAACCCTGATGTTCTGACTATACCGGTGAATCCACAAGGAGGAGCTGGTACGCCTGTTGTAGCTCAGCCACCTCCTGGAAGAGGTCCGGTGTATCAGAATGTTAATCAGACGTTCAACATCCCCGCCAATGGGAGATTCCAACCTGAGATTGACGATCAGCAGGACACTTTCTTCACTACAAAGGCTGACTCAGTTTATGAACCTTTTGGTCCTTCTCCTGCTGACATCGAAAGGAGATTTCAAATGGTGGAGGAGAGATTCAAGGCGATGCAAGGTCCCGATACCTTTGGGTTGGACGCTACTGACATGTGCCTAGTGCCAGACGTAAAAATTCCTCCCAAGTTCAAAGTCCCGAGCTTTGAAAAATATCAGGGGGTCACTTGTCCAAAGACCTACATCCGAGCTTTATGCAGAAAGATGGCCGCTCATTCTAGTGACGAGAAACTCTTAATGCACTTTTTCCAAGACAGTCTTAGTGGAGCTTCTCTGGAATGGTATATGCAGCTCGAGCGCATATACGAACCTGGAGGGAACTTGCTGAAGCCTTCTTGAAGCATTATCAGTATAACTCAGACATGGCTCCCAATCGGACTCAGCTCCAAAGCCTTTCTCAGAAGCCGGATGAATCATTCAAAGAGTACGCTCAGCGATGGAGAGACTTGGCTGCCAGGGTTCAACCCCCTCTTCTTGAAAGAGAGCTGATAAACATGTTCGTGGATACCCTCCAAGGGCCGTATTTTGAAAAAATGATTGGGAGTACCACCTCGGGATTCTCAGACTTGGTCATCGCTGGTGAGCGAATTGAGAATGGCTTGAAGATCGGTAAAATACAAGATACAACCGCTGTGGCTAATAGAGCAAAGAAGCCTTATTCCGGATTCTCAAAGAAGAAGGAAGGAGAGACCAATGCTATCGCTCAAGGGGGAGATGGAGGTTACCAAATGCCATACTATCCAGTGGCAACAGTAACACGTAACCCATATCCGCAGCCAACGTATGTCATTCCAACTGGTCCTCCAGCGGTGCAATATCAGCAACCCTACTGTAAGACCCCAATTTTGTCCCCAAGATCCCTCATGGCCCATATCATATCATATCATGGCCTCAAGGATCATTGCATGCCCTAGCTTCCCTCCTAGTGGGTGGGTACCTTGTGAGTGTGGTTCTTGATCACCAAGCATGTATTGCATTTGTATATCATTGCTTTTCATTTGTTTACTAACCAAAAGTACAAAAATATTGTCATCTAACCATGTTACTTGCAGATGAAGCAAACTAGGTCAAACAGTCAAAATCATTCATTGAGCCATAGATGGTGGCCATTCTTGCAGAATTTGGGCACCATGATCATTCATCAAGAGTTCATATAAGTTGTGACATCATTTGGAATCAAGATCTCAAGTGATTAGGGTTTGGAGTTCATCAGAACATGGTTCAGTCAACCAAAACCCTAGCAAAGTCAACTGTGGTCAACTGTGCATTTAATCAGTGATTTGATGGTGGGAATTGGTCTGAGAGGTCTCATTCATGTCCATATAAGCCTCATATAACATGTAAAACATCCACAGTGAAGAATTTGAAGTCAGACAAGAAATTTCCAAAAATAGAAAGTTGACCTGTAATTGGAATTTGCCAAAAATGGAAAGTTCTTCTTCTCAACATTACTTCATCATACAAGCTTCAAATGAATTTTTGCCCAACATGAAAGTTGAAGATCTTGTTCTCCCATTTTCAAAAAGTCCAAGAACACTCATTTCTCATGTGTGGTTGGCAAGTTATGATCAAATCATTCTCAAAAAATTTTGAACTTCAAAAGGCCATAACTTCCAAACCATTTGGCCAAATTGAGTGAGGTTTTTTGCTACAAGTCATATTTGATGTGCTCTATCCAAATCTTTCATCACAATTCACCAAAACTCAACCAATCAAAATGACATTTTTTTAGTTGACTTGAATTAAAAAGGAAGGGTAAAAAAGTTGACTTTCAAAATAGCTATTTGCTACACATTCTACCACTTGCCAAAGTTCAGAAATGATATTTAGAGGTTGTTCAAGGCCCATTTCGTGCATTACCATGCACCCCCATGCAACTTGAATGGATTTTAGCAAATTGGTCAAAACACACTTCATTAAGCAAATTCTGATTACCATTCAATTAACCAAGCTAATGCAACACTAAACAGACTACATATACCACATTTCCATTCTGAACAACCCTAGCCACTTTCACAAAACAGATCAAAAACTCTCTTGCTCTCAAAACATTCATTTTCTCCATCTTGAATTTTTGCTGAAAACTCCAAAAGAGCTCGAACTTGTGTTGGTTGCTTCATCATTCACCATCACTTTGGAAGCATTTGTGAGCATCAAACCACAACTGTAGCACCATTATACAGCACTGTTTCATCAACCTTCATCCATGGCAGATTTTGATTGGAGCTTCTTCCAAGGATGTTGAGCTAAAACCCTTCATTCATTCATCATCTGGAGCTTGAAGCAGCATCTGTTTCAACAATACACGACCAAACAACATCTGTTTCATCACTGTGCTCCAAATTTGGTAAGAATTCGAATCTCTCCATTCTCAAAATCATGATGTGCTTTGAATAAATCTTGCCATGCTGATCATTTTGAAACTTAAATCGTGTAAAATGGTTGCATATTGAGAGAGATACATGGATTCAAAGTTTCATATGTGAATATGTTTGTGCTTGGTTCTGCTTTGTTAGCTCGAGTCATTGAAAATGGATGTTGGAATGATGATGTGCATTGTGTGCTGGTTCGAATGCTATGTTTGTTTTCCATTTTTGGGCAAAAATTTCATTTCGATTTGTTGATGATGATGAACAGTGCTCATAAACCCTAAAACCAAACCCAGATTTCGTTTACTCGTGTTTTGGCTCTTTTGTTGCATGAACTCACTGTTGCATTGCCATGAGCCTGTAATCACGCGCCACCTCACTAAGTGAAACGCAGCGTTTCACTTAGTGAGTCCAGTTATTACCATTTTGCCATTCCGTGTTTAAATTAATTAAATCATTTTCATTATTTCAATTTTTATTTCACTTTGTATACTAATCTTAGAAAAATCATAAGTGCTTCAATTTTAATCCAATTTTGATGGGATTTTTTGCAAAATGATCCTCATGACCTCTAGTTTTTTATGATGATTTTTCCAGATTTTTTGCACATGTGGATTTTAAAATGTGCTAGGGTTTGTTCATGTTGTCCATTTTATGTATGTCTTGCCAAATTGATTGTGAAATGGTGATACTTTATCCAATGAGGCTGAAAAATTTTGTGCTTAAACTAGACATGTTAATGGTGATTTTGGTGTAGAGTTTGTGAATTTATCATTTCTGGTTGTGGAGTTATAATTTTTTGAATAGGGGTGTGACAATTTGTGTCACACCATTCATGTCCAACTTCATGATTTTAATTACCATGCTTCTTGAACTCAAATTGGTCTGAATTTTTGCATGAACATACTTATGGATGTCTAGTTTACATGTGATTTTTTTTTCTGGAATTATTGATGGCATTTCCTATTTGTTTGGGATTTTTTCCCCTGTTTGGTCATATGTTGACTTTTTGTGACACATGTTCTCATTTGATTTGTGAAATTCTCATACATTATTGGATGAACTTGAAATTTGACATGTGATTTGTATACATCCTAAAGTTTGTCATGGTTTTGATCCCATTCATTTCTCATATGTTGCCACTGTTTTATGATTTATTGAAGTTGGTGCATGTTTGGTTGACTTCTTTGAGCATGTTTGAACTTGCTTTGACTTTCTGATTTTCATTTACCTACTTCCCTTGATCCAAATGAGCTGAAATTTGATATGCTTATCATGTTATGGATGATGTTTGATCATGAATTATTTGAGAATTTATTGAGATGTTTGAGATTGGTTTTGAGCTAAATCATTCTGTTGACTTCTATGAGCTTCTATATGCCATGCTTTGACCTAATTTGCTTGTGAAATGATAATGATGAATGATATGAATGTGGAACCAATTGAGTTTGTTTCTTGATTGTTTGAACTTGATTTTGGACACTTGTCACTTGCTGTTTTGACTTTCTTATCTCTTTTTGACCCTAGGCTTGTCCTAGTGGTCATGTTGCTCATGTTTAAGTTTGTTGTTTCAGGTTAAGCAACAAATACCCAAAGAGATCAATACAAATTGATTGAGCTTGATTGATTATCATGACTAACTTGTTTGTTTTGTAGGTTGCTTGGCTCACATGCTTTGAGCCTTGTGCATTGCACATTTAACTGATTGTGTTGACTGTTGATCCCTATCTTATTTTGGTTTGACTTTGAGTTGTGTACTAATTGTGCTTGACTGATTTCAGGTACTTTAGTTGCTATTAGTTCCTTGTGAACTTTGCTTTGCTTTGCTTAATAGCAATTTGCATTGAGGTATAACTTCTTATCTTCATGTAGTCTGGAAGACTTGGCCTGTTATTTGGCCAGGCAACTGTCTGAAGTCCTCCTTAAGAGGCAATGCTTGTGTGTGTTTACATTTGTCCCAAGCAGGAAAAGTCCTTTGAATAAGGCAATTGGTAGAATCCAAGAGATATGTAACCTATCTCCTACTATTCTGTGAGTCACTCACCTTGCTCACACCACATGTGTTGATGCATAGTGAGTAAAAACCCAAGATCTATCGAGTCAATAATCTGTGGAGAGAGTTCCTACTTTCTGAACTCCCACACCTTCGGATACTCAAATGCTCTCCCTGGCCAGGGATAAGAGCAATGAGTCACACCCCTCATATCTTTTCATCTGCTTCACCTTAGCTCCTCAACGGCAAGGTTAAGAGCACCCTTAACCCTATTCCAGTTGGCTTCAATGCCTAACCCTTTGTGTGAGCCTGATTGTTTGGTTATAGTGTGTGCTGAATGACTTTAATTGATTGATTGCTTGCTTCATATGCACATGTTTGCTCATTGCCTATTCCAAAGGACACACTTGAGTCATCTTCAATATGATTTCAAGAGGTGAACATTCTAGGAAGTTTTACAATCCATTTTCATCCATTCATCCCCATTATGTCCTAAACCTTTTCACACATTACTTTCAAACTTGAGATAGATATTGTGCAAACATCTTCATGTTTTCAAATCAAAAACCTGGACCCAAGTCCTTGACTTTTTTTCAAACTCCCTTTCATAATACTTCTTTGAATCAATCTTAATCATACTTTGACCCTGCTTTCATGAACACTCATAATCAATTAACTTCACCCATTCAATTGTTTTGGCTTTGTCCATTCCTGCTAAGTTTTCATGCATTAGCCATAGGTTTCAATTATCATTGTGGTTGATATAAACCTCACCCTATCCTTAGTGAGTCGACTATAAGACTTCCGTACTGAAAACAGGGTTAACCCCTCTAGTACGTCGAAGCTATCCTCGCATGGTGGATGTTGGTCTTGGTCGAGTTTTCTCCCATTGATAATGAAAAGCCTCAAGTGCTATTGTTTAAAATTGAATCCACTAACTTTTGGAAATATTTTAGCCGAACTACGGCGTTTTGATCCTTACCTTTGATGGAAGGTACGTAGGCAACGGGTTCATCCGTTCGAACACAAAAATAATAAAAATTGTATATTCTTTTCTCATCATCCCAATCATGTTTGCACAATAAATATTTCATAACAAATAACAATTTTATACAACAAGTGTGAAAAGGGCTCCCTAGGAGTACCTAGGACGTAGTGGGTGCCTAACACCTTCCCATTGCGTAATTTACCCCTTACCCAGACTCTCTGATCTTTTTATTAGTTTTCTACGCGTAAAACTTCTTAGGCTTTTGTTCGCTTTTTAGCCAGTCCTTTGGATAAATAAAAGTGCGGTGGCGACTCGAATTCATTGTATGCTTTGCTTATGGTTTAATCGATAAATCATATAGCGACGAGTACACCGCTACAGAAAAGTGGCGACTCTGCTGGGGAACATCCTTGGTGGTATTGCCTACTTTTCACCATTGTTGTGTGATATATTGTTATTTGTTATATGACATATTTTTGTACCATTTGGGATGACTGTATTGATTGTAATGTTTGAATTGCTTGATATACAATTGCTGTTTGCTTTGGTGATCTGTGAGATGAGTTCTATACCCGAACTCGAGTGCACTCTAGGATAGGAGAATGGCATAGTCTTGTTGACTGGTGTGGAGTATTCCTTAGCCAGTTGACTTGCGAGTCCATTCACTTGGTGGAGGTCATGTTGATTTAATAATGTCACACAAGTTATTTGTGGTTAGGCATTATTCTTTCAATCATGTGCCGCAGAAGCCAAAGACCGTAGTTTACCAAACCCATCTTGGCCTATTTTTTAGGAACGTAGTGTGGAGGTCGTTCAGATGTAAGTTCTGATGCGATTGTTACGCGATACTACACTCATAAGAGTTTCTCTTGAGAATATTCTTGGAATACGAGTATTCGTTCCTCCGATAATATTCGAAAGATGGAACGATGATTATGGGAACCTCTGGTAGAACATGTCTGGCAGGTTTAAACCCTAGTACATTCCTTTTGGGTGGTTCTTAACCGAGACTCCATGCTCGTGACTCTCAGCAAACCCGTGATTCATGGTTGAGTCGTTCATACAACCTTAATATCAATGGAACCTGGGTGTTGATCAGGTGTAAAACCTAAATCCCCAAAAAGGATGGTTGATATTAAGGATGTTAGAGCCGGTTCATGTACCGTTAATATCAATGGAACTTGGGTGTTGATAAGGTGAAAACCTGAATCCACCAAAATGGATGATTGATATTAGGGATACAATGAGCTTTCCCATGACCTTTGTTTGGTGTGTCTTGCTTGATCCTTGAGTGTGATTGTTGCATTCATGCACTCATGCATTCATCTGCACTTCATGACATCAGAAAAGAGAAAATTTTCAAGGAACTTAAAAGGGTTTATTTGCAAAATTTTCAGACATGGAAAGACCAAAAAGGCATACAAAGAAGTACAGCTTTAAGCAGCCCGATGTAAAAGAGTTAAGGAATCTGACATCTTATGTATTAGATCTCTTGGGTTTCAAAGCTCGCTATGGGAAGCTTCTACCTCTGCTGACTACTCAGGTTGACGAAGGATTGATGAGTACTCTGGCTCAGTTCTACGATCCGATGTATCACTGCTTCTCTTTCCCGGACTTCCAGCTATTGCCAACTTTGGAGGAGTATTCTCACCTCATTAGGATTCCGATTCTGGATCAAGTGCCGTTCAGTGGCCTAGAGAGTATTCCGATTTCTCGAGAGATTGCCAGCTTGTTGCACATAGATGAAGATTTGATTAAGGCTAATCTGACTACCAAAGGCGGAATTCAGGGTTTTCCTTCCGAGTTCCTCATTGATCAAGCTGCCTTTTATGGGAAGGCCATGAGTGAGGATGCCTTTGAGGCTTTGTTTGTGCTGCTCATCTATGGATTGGTGTTGTTTCCCAACTTCGACAAGTTCGTGGACATGAACGCCATTAGGATCTTCTCAGTTCTTAATCCCGTTCCGACTTTGTTGGGCGATGCCTATGTCTCTTTGCATTTGAGGAACGCAAAGGGTGGAGGAGTTATTGCCTGCTGTCTACCCCTGCTGTACAAGTGGTTTATTTCGCACTTGCCGCAGACAGTTGCTTTCAAGGAGAACAAGGGATGTCTACGGTGGTCTCAGAGACTTATGTCTCTCACCAATGATGATATCACCTGGTATGATCGCGTGTATGATACCGTCCAGATCATTGACTATTGTGGTGAATTCCCTAATGTGCCTCTTCTTGGCACATGTGGTGGGATCAGCTACAATCCTATTCTCGCACGACGTCAGCTTGGGTTCCCCCTGAAGGATAAACCTCATAACATTCTGTTAGAAGGTGTGTTCTTCCAGGAGGGTAAAGATCCCCAAGGCCTGAAAGCCAGATTTGTCCGTGCTTGGCGCAGTATTCACAAGAAGAGTAGGAACGAGTTGGGTCCAAAGAACTGCATTGCTTTGGAGCCATACACCTCTTGGGTCAGACAGAGAGCTGCCACTTACTTAATGCCGTATGATCATCCGAGACCTACACCGTTGGATGTGGCTGGGCCTTCAACCCTCCCTACCCAACGTGTAGAGGAGTTGAGAGAAGAAGACCTTTCACGTGCTTGGATCCGTGAAAGAGAAGAATTGCTTCAGCAGCTTAAGGAGAAGGACGCTATGATTGAATTCCTCGAGCATCGAGTGATCGACGATCCGAACGACGCTTGGACTTCTCTGCTTCCTCAGTCTTCCAGGTTCTGGAAGAGGAAGTATGATCGACTTGCGAAGGAGAAAGCAGACATGGAAGCGGCCTATGAGAGAGAGATCAAGAAGCTGTGTACTTCTCGTCTTCCAGCATCCCGAGCTTCTAGGGATCCATAGGATGTTTATTTCCCTTTTCTCTTTGTAATGATCAAAAATGTTGTACTTCTTTGTCTTGATATATTAAATGAATATTTTCCATGAGAAATTAAAATGCTTTAACTATTCAATATATTGCAAATAATACCCTAAGGGTTCCTTGAAAACAAACAAAGCATCTGCACAAGCATTTCATGCATCATTTTTGCATAAGCAGGTACCCTTTGTTTCTGGTCTTCTTGTCCTAACTGTGTTCTTCATTTATTTTGAAGACAAGCTGACTCACCGGTATTATACGCGAGTCAATTCTGCAAGAGTCATGGAGCAGCTAGAACAAGAGAACAGAGAACTGAAAGAAGAGGTCGCCAGACTTGGCGCTTTGATGGAGCAACTCCTCGCTGCTCAAAATCAACCTGCTCAGACGCCTGCAACGCCTGCTCAGAGGACAGTCATCTCAGAAGTCTCCACTTCGACTGTGCCAGCCAGTGCTCATCAAGTGCCCAATGCTATGCCATCCGGGTTTCCTTGGGGAATGCCTCCAGGTTTTATGCCTGATCTCCCCGCACCAACATTTGCTCATATGCCGGCATCTAGCCCGGTCCCTGTTCCCGCTCCTCCTGTCGTGCATACCATGCCAAGGGTAGACGACGCCATCTACCACTCCGAGCCATCTGAGGGCTCAGATGTTCATGAAAAGATGGATGCCATGAACGACCAATTCCTTGAGCTGAGAAAGGAATTGAGGACTCTTCGAGGCAAAGATTTATTTGGCAAGTCTGCTGCTGAGTTGTGTCTTGTTCCCAGTGTGAAGATACCGATCAAATTCAAAGTACCTGACTTTGAAAAGTATAAAGGGAACACCTGTCCACTCGCTCACCTGGTCATGTACGCCAGGAAGATGTCGACCCAGACTGATAATGATCAACTTCTGATTCATTATTTCCAAGATAGTCTGTCTGGTGCCGCGCTCAGATGGTACATGAGCTTGGACAGTGCCAATATCAGATCCTTCAACGACCTTGGCGAAGCTTTCATCAAGCAATATAAGTACAACATCGATATGACGCCTGACCGAGATCAACTCAGGTCCATGTCGCATAAGGACAAGGAAACGTTCAAGGAGTACGCCCAGAGGTGGCGAGAGCTGGCAGCTCAGATTACTCCACCGCTTGAGGAGAAGGAAATGACCAAGATCTTTTTGAAGACTCTTGGCTCATTCTATTATGAGCGGATGGTAGCAAGCGCTCCCTCTGATTTCACCGAGATGGTGAACATGGGGATGCGTCTCGAAGAAGGTGTCCGTGAAGGACGATTGGCGAAGGATGAGAGCTCTTCCTCTAAACGATATGGAGCGTTTAAGAGGAAGGATGGGGAAGCACATGCTGTGCAATCCCATCCCAAGCAAAGAAGACTGTCATACCCCAAAATTTGCCCATTGGTGTTACAAAGCATTTTCCAAGACCCTCTGACTTGTTCCGCAAGGCACTGATGCCAAACGGACAAAAGCCCAGCTCACTACAGGCCCAATCCACAGGCGGTCCAAAGTAGCTTGCTCGCTAGGCGAGCAGCTCCTTCGCCTAGCGAGTATCTCAGCATGCCACTCGCCCAGCGAAGCGTCAGGTCCAGAAAAAGCCCAAACCTAATTTGCTCGCTAGGCGAGTAATTCCTTCGCCTAGCGAAGCTTGCGAAAATTGGAAATTTTGGACCTCATTTCAAGCCCATTAGGTCACCATTGCCACTACTATAAATACATGCTCTTCTGCCACGAAAAAGACAACCCAGAGGCGGACGAAAAAACGGAGAACCAACACGGAAAAGCAGAGAAAGACGGACGGAAACCCTAGCACGGGAACTTTGACGGCCACGTATCCGCACCGGAGTTACCACTGCCCAACGCAACCCGACACCAGCAAGGATTCGTCAATTCAGCATCATCACTAGGTTGCTAACAGGTTTGTGTATCATTACCGTTTTATGTCTTCATTCCATAAGCTCTAAATGCATAACACCGCATGATATATTGAATTTTTGGATACGAGTTCATACTTTGCATGCAAGCTTAAATGTGTCTGAACATCATGAATATTGGACCCTGTTATTGCTGTAATTGAATGTGATAAGATATGTAATATGCTGGAGTCATGCTGTTCTGAAATTCCAAACCCGTGGTCGCTCGCTAGCTCATCGCTAGGCGAGTCTGCAGCGAGCCTTCGCTGAGCCTTCGCTAGGCGAGGCAGCAGCGAACGGGACAGTGGCTGCTTTGTCCCTTTGCTGTTCCATTTTACGTGTATTTCATTATTGTTGCATCATTTGGCCTGAACTCTAACTGTTATTTTATGGCATTTTATGGTATTAATTAAATCATATTTTATCCTTATGCTCTAACCCGTGCGTTGAATGATGTAAAAGCTTCCATATCCCCAATGAAGTGGCCGGCTAGGTACCCTTACGTGCGAGAGACTTTCGTGGAGATGGAGTCCAAATTACTTCACTTTAATGTGAAGATTCATATTGATTACCAATTAATTTTAATGTGTCAATTTTTAATGTATTGATTGATTTTAATGTGTTGGTTTTAATTGGTTTTAATGTGGAAATTCACCATAATTACCTAATGAACTTAAAACATGGACTTTAAATTAGTGATATCGGACCTCTCTCTATTACCCCACGATTACAATATTACGGTCAGGTCCCGCGAATATGGGGATATCCTTAGCAAAGACCCTTCGGTAAAATCATCATAGTCCCTCGGATGTTGCCTTCAAAAATACGATGTTGTCCCTCGATGACCCTTCGGTGTAGCCTACGGTTAAATGATGATAGTCCCTTCGAATGCTAAGGTATCCTCACAACTGTTGCCTTCAATGACCAATCGATGACCCTACGATGACCCTTCTACATCCCAAGGATAAAACTACTTACTTCTCAATAGTAAAGACAGTTTTACCCTCATAAGGATAGGAAACGCCCGGAAAGACCTCGGACAGGTATAACCTTAATTGCTCATTCATAACCAAAAAATATACTTTTCACCTCACACCTTTCAAACATCTTTTTGGAAAATCACCACTTAGCATACATCCGCACTAGGATCATTGCTGAGTTATATTTTTCTAAACTATTTTCTAAATTAAAATGAGATAACCACTTTGTATACATTCATGCAAGAATCATTACAAAGTTAAATTCTCATTTTGCAAAACATTTTTCACACCTTTCTCAACCACCTTTTTCAAACTAGAAAACATAAATGATTGAGCAATTAAGAGCCCATGGATAACCATGGATACAAAGGGTTCTAATACCTTCCCTTTGTATAAAGTACCTCCCGAACCTAAGAATTTAAAATTAAGGTCTTTCCTGTTCTTTTCCACCTTTCCTTATGGGATAAAAGAAAAGTCGGTGGCGACTCTTGCTAACCGCGACATTGCGATTACAAATCCAATAAGGTCCAGTTCACCGTATGACAGAACTGGCGACTCTGCTGGGGACTCACTAAAGAGAGGTCCACCTTAAAAAATCGAAAATCATTTATGTTTTAATTTGTTCTTTCGTTTTAAGGGATTGTCTGAGTGAAAGATCCTACACCCGGATCTAGTGTACCTTAGGTAAGTAGCAATAGATCATCGCGACTATCCGGCGTATACTGGAATGGTCAAAATGATGGCTACGGTTAATGTGACACTTTGGTTGTCCTGATGTTCCTCATGTTACTTGAGGAAAAATTTGGCTTCCGCGTGGTGTCATCAGAGCATTAACCAGACCTTTAGAACCCTAATTGACTCATCCTAGCCATTAGAAAGTAGTGAGATAACTGGCTTCGGTTCCGACTGAGGTTGGTTGATACTCGATACTACACTCTTTGAGATTGGACTTTAGGGAAGCTCCGGTCAACCACTTGGTGTTGCACTGAAGTGGACTTAAAGAAAGGTCGATGATTTGAGATCCTTCTAGAACCCGGTTACTATTCTAGGACAGATTGAACCAACCAAACTTCAGTGGGGAGGATACTTACCTATGGAACTCATGCAAGCCTTAAAACCTAGGAATGATTGTTGTGTGACATGTCTGTGCTTGCATAACAGCATAACATCATAACATCATAACATCATAGCATCATGGCATTATCATACTAACCATTTCAAGGACTTAGGAATTTAGCTTTGCTCTTTGAACAGGTTATGGCTTCCAGGAAGACTATCCGGATCAATCTTGTAGCAATCTCTCCTCAACTCAAGGATTTGGTGTCAGAACTTCCCGATCAGGCTCAGTTCATCAAGAAACATGGTTATCTCCTCAATTTGGTTACCACTGGTTTCAAAGAAGATATGATGAGAGTTCTATTCCAGTTCTTCGATCCTAAACATCATTGCTTCACCTTCCCAGATTATCAGCTGGTACCCACATTAGAAGAATTCTCCCAGCTACTTGGGATACCTATCCTGGATCAAATACCCTTCAGTGGTTTAGAAAAGATGCCAAAGTCTGAAGAAGTTGCCGCAGCTTTACACATGACAAAGTCTGACATTGAGACCAATTGGGTAACAAGGAGTGGAACAAAAGGTTTACTTGCCAAATTTCTGACAAGTAAGGCCCGAGAATTCTTAAAAGTTATGAATGTCCGTGCTTTTGAAGATGTTCTAGCATTGCTAATCTATGGTTTGGTGCTATTCCCTAATCCGGACCAATTCATAGATGTGAATGCTATTAAGATATTCCTCACTCATAACCCTGTGCCTACCTTGCTTGGAGATGTCTTGCATTCCCTTCACACTCGTACTATGAGGAGGCAAGGGACTCTCATGTGCTGCGTACCTTTGTTGTCTAGGTGGTTTATTTCGCACCTCCCTCAATCAGTCCCGAAGAGTAATCAAAATCTGAAATGGTCTCAAAGGATAATGGCACTCTCCCATTCGGACATCCGTTGGTGTTCTAACCCCAGAGAAAATGTTATCATCATCGACCGTTGTGGAGAATTCCCTAATGTACCACTCCTGGGGATAAGGGGAGGTATTACTTATAATCCTGCCTTAGCCCTACGTCAGTTTGGGCATGCCCGAAGAGATGGTCCACATGAAATGATTATCCAAGGTATAGTGTTTGACTATGACAATGACTCTCAAGGTCTCCGCCAAAGGTTTGTACGAGCTTGGGGCATGGTGAAAAGAAGCAATTTAGGAAAGAAAAATTCTATTCCTATGGAGCCTTATCTCAGATGGGTGCGCGCCAGAGCTCGCGAACTTGTCATGCCATATCTTGCAGTCGGACCATTGACTGTTGAATCAGAGGCCGAAGGAGCTACTTCCCAGATCATTCCTTATCCAGATATGCCTACTGATGTTGAGGAATTGAAAAGATCCTGGACCCAGTTGAGAGAAGAGAGAGATACTTTCGAAGCTCAGTTCAATGCAGAAAGGAAGAAAGTGTTAGAGCTCACCAGTCAGCTTAATGAGGAACGAAGACTCAATGCATATCTTCGCCCGAAAAGAAGTCGCCCCTGGGAGACTTGAGCTTTGTAGTTTTACTATTATTCCTTTTGTAATGAACATTGATCAAAAAAACGTAGCAATAAAACATTTCCCTCTTGTTGGGGATTTATGCAGAGTTGAATTCCAAAAGTCCTTGAAAACATTTCATACATTGCATCGCATAACATAACATTGCATAACAGGTGTTCTAAAAGACCATATTCTCACGGCCTGCCTCTTAAACAGAAAAATGGATCTCGAACAGACTGTCAAAGATCTCCAGACTCAAAATGCTCAGTTCAAGGAGATGATGTTAAGCTTATCCAAGGGACAGGAGGAGCTGAAGGCTCTTTTGGTTGAAAAGAAGAAGGACAAGAAAACTGTGAGCTTCATTAACCCGGGCAGAAGGCGTAAAGGACAGGCTACGGGAATCAAATTTGGAATCCCGAATGGCCCAGAAGAGGGAGAGGAAAATGATTCAGAGGAGGAGAATGTCGATTTCTCTAACCCTGAGGATGTTGATGAAGAGTATGAAAATGAACAGTACTCTCCAAGGGATGATAAATACAAACTGCTGGAAGAACGCATGCTAGCCATGGAGGGTCAGCAGACACCTGGTCTGGATTTCGAAAGTTTGGGTCTGGTCTCCGATGTGACCATTCCTCGCAAATTCAAAATCCCCACTTTCAATAAGTACGATGGTGCGTCTTGTCCTCAGATGCATCTAAGGGCTTATGTGAGAAAGATTCAGCCGCATACCACTGATAAGAAACTATGGATCCATTTCTTCCAAGAAAGTCTGTCTGGCACTCAATTGGAATGGTATTATCAGCTCGAGAGTTCTGACATCCGCACCTGGACTGATTTAGCAACAGCTTTCTATAAGCAGTACCAGTACAATTCAGAATTAGCACCTACTCGGCTACAGTTGCAGAATATGGCCATGGGATCTAAAGAAAGCTTCAAAGAGTATGCTCAGAAATGGAGAGATTTGGCCGGCAGGGTCAAACCCCCTATGACTGACCGAGAATTAGTAGACCTGTTCATGGGTACCCTGACTGGCCCATTCTACAGCCACCTACTGGGGAGTTCTTCATCAGGTTTCACTGAACTTATATTGACAGGTGAACGGGTGGAGAGCGGCATTCGAAGTGGAAAATTACAGGCAGCTACTTCTACAAGCACCAAAAAGTCCTACCATGGGAAGAATGAATCGAATGCTGTGTATGGTCAAAAGAATCATAATAAGAAAATCGGTGACCATGCCATCGGAGCAGTGACGATCGCAGCCCCGCCAGCTCAAAACTTCCAGCAAAGACAAGACAGACCAAGAAGGCAGTTTACCAAGCTCAATATGACTTTAGCACAAGCACTGCAAAGTATGCTGAAGGTAAACCTAATCACTCTCAGAGGTCCTCCTGCAAATGTCAACACTGCTTCGCCTCGTTATAATCCCAATGCCAGGTGTGCATATCACTCCGATAGCCCCGGGCATGATACAAATGATTGTTGGCTGTTGAAGAATAAGATTCAGGACATGATCGATGCTGGGGAAATTGAGTTCGAGCCTCCGGAGACTCCTAATGTCATCAATGCACCTATGCCTAATCATGACAAGGCTGTTAATGCTCTCAATGACGATTCTCTCATCACTACTGTAGCGGACTTAACATCTCCTCTCCCGACCATAAAGCGGAATTTATTGCAAGCTGGTTTATTTCCAGGTTGTACTGAAGATTGCAATCTCTGCACACTTTGGCCCGAGGACTGTTTGAAATTGAAAAATGGCATTCAACGGCTGATGGACGACCGTACAATTCTCTTTGAAAGGGTTTCTAAAACGGAAAACCCTATTGAAGAAATATCTGTGATTGCAAGGTCCAAAGTTCCAGTAAAGATTACCGCTCCCAGGGTACCTGTGAAGATCATTGCTGAGCCTAGAGCAGCTCCCCTGATCATTACTGCACCTGGCCCAATACCGTACTCCTCAAGCAAGGCCATTCCGTGGAATTATGGAGGCGAGGTGTACATCCATGGCGTAAAGCAAGTTGGTGATTCTGCTAATCCTAAAGACATCGTGGGGACTAGTAAAATTACTCGAAGCGGAAGGATCTTCTCTCCAGAGATCTCACCCCCAGCTCCTGAGACTCGAGGAAAGGAACCAGTCAATCCTTCCCAGTCAGAGACACCGGTCGAAGCTACTACTGAAGACGTTGCCAAACGAGAAATGGAAGAAGTGTTGAAAATCATCCGCAAGAGTGATTTTGATGTGGTAGAGCAGTTGGGGCACACTCCTTCCAAAATCTCGATGTTGTCCTTGTTGTTGTCTTCTGAATCTCATGCCAATGCCTTGATAAAATTCCTGAAGACTGCCCATGTACCTCAGGAGACCTCCGTTGATCAGTTCGAAAACTATGTTGCTAATCTGACTGTCGACGGTGGCCTAGGTTTTTCCAATGCTGACCTGACACCAGCGGGAAAGAACCATAATAAGGCTCTGCATATCTCTATTGAGTGTAAAGGAATCACCCTGTCTCATGTGTTGATCGATAATGGCTCTTCTTTGAATGTGTTACCGAAAGCCGTGCTCGAGAAACTTGACTGCAAGAGCATTGAGCTGAAGCCTAGTGACATTGAGGTGCGGGCTTACGATGGTGCAAAGAGTGTTGTCCACGGTGAAGTTGTTCTCCCTATCAAGATAGGACCTCAAGTCTTCAACACTACTTTTTATGTAATGAACATTCGCCCTGCCTACTCCTGCTTACTGGGACGCCCTTGGATTCATGAGGCAGGCGCTGTAGCTTCGTCTCTCCATCAAAAGCTGAGGTATCCAATAGAGGGTAAGATCGTCACTGTGTGTGGGGAAGAAGAATACATTGTCAGTAGTGTGCATACCTTCAGATACGTTGAAATGGATGGTGAATTCTTCGAGACTCCGACTCAGTCATTTGAAGTGGTTTCTCCGCCCGATCCTGTCCTTAAGCCAACTCCCTGTGTGCCCAAGATTATTCGTGCTCTTCCTGCTATGATTTCTCTGAAAGATGCTCAAGCTGTAGTGGAAGATGGTGGCTGTACTGGCTGGGGTCAACTGATCAACGTACTGTACAAGTCTGACAAAGCTGGTCTGGGATTCAACTCTGAAAAGATGGTCAAAGATCAAATCAATGTTGTAGAAGATGCTGACAGTGATTGCGACCTGGATAGCTGGATCTACCCAACAATTGGCAACGGACTCAATAATTGGAAGGCTGAAGACATCATCCCGATCTCCTTTAGTCAGGAGTAATTGTTATTGTCTATTTAGCATTGCAAATTTTAATTGAACTTCGTAAAGCATTGTGTCTATACCCGGGGCACAATAGCTAATTTGTTAAGGGTTTTGTCATTTCATAAGCATATTTTCATATTCAATAAATCAATGGACATTTCGCATTCAAATATTGCGCTCTTTATTTTTCCTGTCGTCTTTCAAACAAGCTATGCATTCTTACACACACTCACGTAACAAATTGCAGATCCGTACTCACTCTGGATCCTATTGATAATAATTCCGCTACTGTTCATTATGACTTTGAAAATCCAATCTGCCAAGCCGAAGATGGAAGTGAGGAAGATTGTGAAGTCCCTGGAGAGCTTGCCAGACTATTACTGCAAGAGGAAAGGACTATACAGCCGCATGAAGAATCCCTCGAAATTGTAAATCTGGGTACTGAGGTAGACAGAAAAGAAGTCAAAATAGGAGCAGGATTGGAAAGCAGTGTCAAGGAAAGATTGATTCGGATGTTACATGACTATGTAGAGGTTTTCGCTTGGTCTTATGAAGACATGCCTGGGTTGGATACTGATATAGTGGTGCATCGGCTGCCTACGAAGGAAGATTGCCGTCCCGTCAAGCAAAAGGTTCGCCGCATGCGTCCTGAAATGTCTGAGAAAATCAAAGCCGAGGTTATGAAGCAATTCAATGCCGGTTTCCTAGCTGTTACTTCTTATCCTCAATGGGTTGCTAATGTGGTGCCTGTGCCAAAGAAGGATGGTAAGGTGCGAATGTGCGTAGATTACCGAGACCTGAATAAAGCAAGTCCCAAAGACGACTTTCCACTCCCACACATTGATGTTCTGGTAGATAACACTGCTCAACACAAAGTATTCTCATTCATGGATGGATTCTCGGGTTATAACCAGATTAAGATGGCACCTGAGGACATGGAGAAAACTACGTTTGTGACGCAATGGGGCACCTTCTGTTACAAAGTAATGCCATTCGGTCTAAAGAACGCCGGGGCAACATACCAGCGTGCTATGGTGGTTTTGTTCCATGATATGATTCATCATGAGATAGAAGTATATGTGGATGACATGATAGCCAGATCTCATACTGAAGAGGAACATCTCGATCATTTATACAAACTGTTTGAGAGGTTGAAGAAATACAAGTTGAGATTGAACCCGAACAAATGCACTTTCGGAGTAAGATCCGGTAAACTCTTGGGCTTTATTGTCAGTGGTAAAGGAATTGAGGTTGACCCGGCTAAAGTGAGAGCTATTCAAGAAATGCCAGTTCCCCGTACGGAGAAAGAGGTCAGAGGTTTCTTGGGACGCTTGAACTACATTGCCCGATTTATCTCCCACTTGACCGCTACCTGCAAACCCATCTTCAAATTACTGAGGAAAAATCAAGAAATGATATGGAATGACGAATGCCAAGAAGCCTTTGACAAAATCAAGAAATATCTCCAGGAACCTCCAATTCTGATACCACCAGTCGAAGGAAGACCTCTAATCATGTATTTGACCGTGTTAGAAAGTTCAATGGGGTGTGTATTGGGGCAACATGACGAGTCTGGTCGAAAAGAGCATGCCATATACTACCTGAGCAAAAAGTTTACCGACTGTGAAACAAGATACTCACTGCTCGAGAGAACTTGCTGTGCTTTGGCCTGGGCTGCTCGCCGACTAAGACAGTATATGTTGAATCAGACCACTTTGTTGATTTCTAGGATGGATCCCATCAAATACATGTTCGAGAAGCCTGCCCTCTCCGGAAGAATAGCGAGATGGCAGATGATCTTAACAGAGTATGATATCCAATGTACTACCCAGAAAGCAATCAAAGGAAGCGTGCTGGCTGATCATTTGGCTCATCAAGCGGTGGATGATTACCAATCTATGAATTTTGAGTTCCCAGATGAGGATGTCATGTTTGTTACGGATAATGAAAAACCTAAACCAGATGAAGGACCCGAATGGGGATCCCGATGGACTATGGTCTTTGATGGATCTTCTAATGCATTGGGCCATGGTGTTGGGGTTGTACTCATTTCTCCCGGAGGTTACCATACACCTCTCACTGCTAGACTATGTTTTCATTGCACCAATAATATGGCTGAGTATGAAGCATGTATTTTTGGACTCAAGGCTGCTATAGACTGGCGAATCAAGCTTTTGAGTGTGTACGGAGATTCGGCCTTGGTAATCAGTCAGATCAAAGGGGAATGGGATACTAAACATCCAAATCTCATCCCTTATCGAGAGCAGGTGATGACATTGATCCCATACTTTGAAGAGATAACATTTGAACATATCCCACGAGAAGAGAATCAGTTGGCAGACGCATTAGCTACCATGTCGTCTATGCTCAGAGTCAGATGGGACGGTGAAGCTCCCATGATTACCATTGGGCGGTTAGATGAACCAGCGTACTGTTATGGACTTAACACTGAGAAGGTACAGGAGAAACCTTGGTTCCACGACATAAGAAGATATTTGGAAGCTCAGGAATACCCTGAAGGGGCATCCATCAAGGACAGAAAATTCTTGAGGAAGTTCTCCGCTAAATTCTTTCTGAGTAATGGAGTGTTATACAAACGTAATCATGACTCGACTCTGCTTCGCTGTGTGGATAAAAAGGAAGCAGAAAAGATTATGGGAGACATGCATGACGGCATTTTTGGGACTCATTCTAATGGACATACAATGGCCAAGAAGATTCTGAGATCAGGGTATTATTGGTCTACCATGGAAGCTGATTGCCACCGTCACTCCAGAACCTGCCACAAGTGTCAGATCTATGCGGATAAAGTACATGCGCCTCCTGCTCCATTGAACGTGTTGACAGCTCCTTGGCCCTTTGCAATGTGGGGCATCGATATGATCGGAGAGATTAAACCTACGGCTTCAAATGGACATCGCTTCATTCTCGTCGCTATTGATTACTTCACGAAGTGGGTAGAGGCAGCCTCCTTCGCTTCTGTCACCAAGAATGTGGTGGCACGGTTCATCAAAAATAGTCTTATTTGTCGGTATGGCATCCCTGAAAGAATTATCACGGACAATGGTACTAATTTGAATAACAAGATGATTACGGAACTCTGCACGCAGTTCAAAATAAAGCATCATAATTCTTCTCCGTACCGGCCAAAGATGAATGGCGCCGTAGAAGCTGCTAATAAGAACATCAAGAAGATCATACAAAAGATGACGGTAACATACAAAGACTGGCATAAGATGTTACCATTTTCTCTTCATGGTTATCGTACCTCCGTGCGAACTTCGACAGGGGCAACTCCTTTCTCTTTAGTCTACGGAATGGAAGCCGTTTTACCGGTGGAAGTCCAGATTCCCTCTCTAAGAATCATGAAAGAGGCGGGCTTAGACGAAGATGAATGGATTCAGACTCGACTCGATCAAATAAACTTGATTGACGAGAAGAGACTTGCGGCTGTTTGTCACGGGCAGATATATCAGAAGCGCATGACCCAAGTATTCAACAAAAGAGTCAAGAGACAGGTATATCAGGTAGGCGACTTGGTGATCAAGCGTATCATTCTACCACAAGGTGACCCCAGAGGCAAGTGGACTCCCACATACGAAGGGCCATTTGTGGTTAAGAAGGTATTCTCGGGTGGAGCCATGATACTTGCTACAATGGATGGCGAAGATTTCCCGCATCCTGTGAACGCGGACATAGTTAAAAAATACTACGCATAAAAGAGACCCGCTAGGTCGACGTACCTAGGCAAAAGTAAGGGCATCCCGGCGAACCAAAAGGGTTCGGGCAAAAATTAGGGATAAATATATAAAGACGTATACCCGGCAAGTCGAAAACCTGAAAAGGCGGCTTGGGCAAAAAAGGGTATCCCGGTGGACTGAAAACCTGAAAAGGCGGTCCAGGCAAAAATTAGGGATTAAAGCGTATGACTATGTCCCGTTCTCTGCCCCTTCAACCCAGTTCCGGGGACTGAACAAGCCAATCACTTCTATCTGACAGCAGGGGATGAGATACTTAAAGACATAATGACAATAGTGGAATCAAAATCAATAGGACTTTTTCTGCGTAGCTTTCTCTTTTTCTTGACAATTTCCTCTTACTAGGATTTCCGTCTCCTTGTACATAAATTGCCTGTTTATAGGCCCTCTTTCAACATCAATACAATTTCATTTCCAAAAAGATGCTTTTGTTTCACGTTCTCTGTTTTGTTTGCGTAAACGTCCATTGGTTTCATTTGAATTGACTTATGCACTTGAATATGATCGATGTTTACCAAAAATGCATGCCTAAAATAGCGATAGCAATTACTACACGACTTCAGGATCGTGGAGAAGGTCTAACCACGCTTCCCCAAGGAGTCAGTTGCTAATCCGATTCCCCGGCAACGCCAGTTATTCCCCAGAAGAGGTCGGCAACACCAGACAGACAAGTCATCTCTTCCATCCCCAGCCAGGCCCGTTGGACAGAACCCAAATCCCCAGCTAAGGAAGGGCCATCAACACCAATGCCTCTGACCAGCAGACTGAGATCTATCTCCCCAGTAGTGTCCCCTGGAAGAATGCTTCAGACGCCTAGTGCATTCATTACATCATTTCATACTACATACCTGCATACAACGCCCACATTTATTTCATTCCGCATCATACACTTTACATCATTTCATATACAGGCATATACATGCATACCAGGTTCGCAGGCATAAAACATCTCATGCATCATGACATTGCATGAGGCTAATGTTGTTGTTCAGGTTAATTATCCTCTTGATACAATCAACACAAAGGTCCATCCAGACGGACATCTGTATCAATTACATTCAGGATTCAACTACACCTCCCAGATATACTCCCGGACATTTATCGCCAATGCAACAAATATTATCAGATACAGCCTAACGTACGGTTCATTCTGATTCAGTCCAACATATGACTCTTTCAACTCAGATACGATCTAACGTACGATCCATTCTGATCTTCAACAACTCAAGTATGGTTTAATGTACGACCAAGTTAAACCTTCATCTTCTCAGGTGCTACCTTCGGACAGGTACATTCCTGAATGGTAGTCTAGTATATGGCTACTCCCTTTCTCAGGTGCTACCTTCGGACAGGTACATTCCTGAATGGTAGTCTGGTATATGGCTACTCCCTTTCTCAGGTGCTACCTTCGGACAGGTACATTCCTGAATGGTAGTCTAGTATACGGCTACTCCCTTTCTCAGGTGCTACCTTCGGACAGGTACATTCCTGAATGGTAGTCTAGTATATGGCTACTCCCTTTCTCAGATGCTACCTTCGGACAGGTACATTTCTGAATGGTAGTCTGGTATATGGCTACTCCCTTTCTCAGGTGCTACCTTCGGACAGGTACATTCCTGAATGGTAGTCTAGTATATGGCTACTCCCTTTCTCAGGTGCTACCTTCGGACAGGTACATTCCTGAATGGTAGTCTAGTATATGGCTACTCCCTTTCTCAGGTGCTACCTTCGGACAGGTACATTCCTGAATGATAGTCTGGTATATGGCTACTCCCTTACTCAGGTGATACCTTCGGACAGGTACATTTCTGAATGGTGGTCTGGTACACGACTATTCCCTTTTCAGCAGATTCAGCCTAACGTACGGCCCATTCTGCAACTCAGATATGATCTAGCATACGATCCATTCTGATCTTTCATCCCCAGCAAAGTCATCCGCCTAATGAACAGCTCACGTTGGTATTCAGACGCGGTCTAACATACGACCCATGCTGATCCCATATCCCCAGCAGCATATAGCATACTCTGACTCCCCAGCGAAGTCGACAGCATAATGGATGGCTCATCATACGGTCTGGCGTATGACCCAGTATGACATCCATATCTTCAGACATCGTCTAACGTACGACGCAATCTGGAAATCTCCTCAGCAAGTTTCTTGGATGGCATCTCTAAGCCCATCTCCGGCAAGACCGAAAGACAAGCGCAAATTTTCGGGGCATTCTAGTGTTCAATAATCTTTCACCTCCAGACCACGAACGGCACGTGCCATTCTACTCTCTCGGTTCGAGAATATTGAACAGGGGCAGCTGTCATACCCCAAAATTTGCCCATTGGTGTTACAAAGCATTTTCCAAGACCCTCTGACTTGTTCCGCAAGGCACTGATGCCAAACGGACAAAAGCCCAGCTCACTACAGGCCCAATCCACAGGCGGTCCAAAGTAGCTTGCTCGCTAGGCGAGCAGCTCCTTCGCCTAGCGAGTATCTCAGCATGCCACTCGCCCAGCGAAGCGTCAGGTCCAGAAAAAGCCCAAACCTAATTTGCTCGCTAGGCGAGTAATTCCTTCGCCTAGCGAAGCTTGCGAAAATTGGAAATTTTGGACCTCATTTCAAGCCCATTAGGTCACCATTGCCACTACTATAAATACATGCTCTTCTGCCACGAAAAAGACAACCCAGAGGCGGACGAAAAAACGGAGAACCAACACGGAAAAGCAGAGAAAGACGGACGGAAACCCTAGCACGGGAACTTTGACGGCCACGTATCCGCACCGGAGTTACCACTGCCCAACGCAACCCGACACCAGCAAGGATCCGTCAATTCAGCATCATCACTAGGTTGCTAACAGGTTTGTGTATCATTACCGTTTTATGTCTTCATTCCATAAGCTCTAAATGCATAACACCGCATGATATATTGAATTTTTGGATACGAGTTCATACTTTGCATGCAAGCTTAAATGTGTCTGAACATCATGAATATTGGACCCTGTTATTGCTGTAATTGAATGTGATAAGATATGTAATATGCTGGAGTCATGCTGTTCTGAAATTCCAAACCCGTGGTCGCTCGCTAGCTCATCGCTAGGCGAGTCTGCAGCGAGCCTTCGCTGAGCCTTCGCTAGGCGAGGCAGCAGCGAACGGGACAGTGGCTGCTTTGTCCCTTTGCTGTTCCATTTTACGTGTATTTCATTATTGTTGCATCATTTGGCCTGAACTCTAACTGTTATTTTATGGCATTTTATGGTATTAATTAAATCATATTTTATCCTTATGCTCTAACCCGTGCGTTGAATGATGTAAAAGCTTCCATATCCCCAATGAAGTGGCCGGCTAGGTACCCTTACGTGCGAGAGACTTTCGTGGAGATGGAGTCCAAATTACTTCACTTTAATGTGAAGATTCATATTGATTACCAATTAATTTTAATGTGTCAATTTTTAATGTATTGATTGATTTTAATGTGTTGGTTTTAATTGGTTTTAATGTGGAAATTCACCATAATTACCTAATGAACTTAAAACATGGACTTTAAATTAGTGATATCGGACCTCTCTCTATTACCCCACGATTACAATATTACGGTCAGGTCCCGCGAATATGGGGATATCCTTAGCAAAGACCCTTCGGTAAAATCATCATAGTCCCTCGGATGTTGCCTTCAAAAATACGATGTTGTCCCTCGATGACCCTTCGGTGTAGCCTACGGTTAAATGATGATAGTCCCTTCGAATGCTAAGGTATCCTCACAACTGTTGCCTTCAATGACCAATCGATGACCCTACGATGACCCTTCTACATCCCAAGGATAAAACTACTTACTTCTCAATAGTAAAGACAGTTTTACCCTCATAAGGATAGGAAACGCCCGGAAAGACCTCGGACAGGTATAACCTTAATTGCTCATTCATAACCAAAAAATATACTTTTCACCTCACACCTTTCAAACATCTTTTTGGAAAATCACCACTTAGCATACATCCGCACTAGGATCATTGCTGAGTTATATTTTTCTAAACTATTTTCTAAATTAAAATGAGATAACCACTTTGTATACATTCATGCAAGAATCATTACAAAGTTAAATTCTCATTTTGCAAAACATTTTTCACACCTTTCTCAACCACCTTTTTCAAACTAGAAAACATAAATGATTGAGCAATTAAGAGCCCATGGATAACCATGGATACAAAGGGTGCTAATACCTTCCCTTTGTATAAAGTACCTCCCGAACCTAAGAATTTAAAATTAAGGTCTTTCCTGTTCTTTTCCACCTTTCCTTATGGGATAAAAGAAAAGTCGGTGGCGACTCTTGCTAACCGCGACATTGCGATTACAAATCCAATAAGGTCCAGTTCACCGTATGACAAAGACCCTCTGCTCAGAGGAAGCCCGTACGTCGTGCCGGTCATCAGCACCAGGTGGCTCATATAGCACCTGTATTCAAAGATAATGCTCAGCAATATCAGCATCAGCAACAATATCAACAGCCTCAATATCAACAACAACCTCGTCCACAGCAACAGGCTTACCAGCCTCGTGGCAGTACAACCAATCAAGCTAACGTGAATTATGATAGGAAGAAGATCAGCTTTGATCCAATTCCTATGACATATGCAGAGCTTTATCCTTCCTTGTTGGAAAGGAAATTGGTTTCTCCCAGGGATCCTCCTGCCATTCCTGCGAATCCACAATGGTGGTACAAGCCAGATCAACATTGTGTTTACCATTCCGGTGCTCCGGGTCACAATATAGAGAACTGTTACCCACTCAAGACTAAGGTTCAAGACCTTATGAGATGTGGGATCTTGAGCTTTGAAGATTCAGGCCCGAATGTCACCAAGAACCCATTTCCTGCGCATGGGAAATCGGTTAATATGGTTCAGGAATGCCTTGGGAAGTACAAGGTCCGGTATGTGAGCCACATCAGGCAGTCGTTGGTTGAATTACACCGTTTGCTGTGTCAGTACAGCTACTTGGAGCATAACCACGACAAGTGTCGCGTCTGCTCGGTTAACCGCTTGGGTTGCGACCAAGTACGCAGAGAACTTCAAAAGCTGTTGAATGAGGGTACCATTGAGATTCTGCAGAATCGCAATGTTGATAGAGACGAGCCTGATGTGAATGTGATTTCACCAGTGTTCAAGCTGCCTGAGCCTGTTGTTATCCGCTATAATAGCAACAAGCCGAAGGTTTCCCCTTCTTTGGTCATTAAACCTGCCGGCCCTGTGCCCTATTCATCTGATAAGGCCGTTCCATTCAGATACAACCCTGTTGCTGTGCAAGATGGGGTGGAAGTGCCTTTGCCTTCAACTTCTGTGACCAACGTCGCTGATGTAAGTGGGTTGACCCGAAGTGGTCGTGTGTTTTCTGCGCCTCCTAAGGCTGTTGCTTCTGATACGGCTGAACGTCCGGTTGGGACCACTGTGAATGTTCAGAATCAGGCACGTGATGTTGCCAAACCATCCTCCTCTGTACAAAAGACTCATGTTTCTTCAGTTGGCCCGAATGGCATTGTAGATGAAGAATCTGATGAGATACTGAAGCTCATCAGAAAGAGTGAGTACAACGTTGTAGACCAGCTTCTACAAACGCCATCCAAGATTTCCATTCTTTCTCTGTTGCTGAATTCAGAACCCCATAGGGAGGCTCTGCAAAAAGTCTTGGATTTGGCGTATGTTGATCACGACGTCACCCTTGAGCAGTTTGATAGTATCGTTGCAAACATTACCGCTTGCAACACTTTGAGCTTTTGTGACGCTGATCTCCCTGAGGAGGGAAGAGACCACAACATGGCTTTACATATCTCCATGAATTGCAAATCTGATGCAATGTCCAATGTGCTGGTGGACACTGGATCTTCTTTAAATGTATTGCCAAAATCCACACTCTCCAGATTGTCATATCAAGGTCCTCCTATGAGGCAGAGTGGGTTGTTGTGAAAGCATTTGATGGGTCACGTAAGACCGTGATTGGGGAAGTTGATCTCCCAATCAAAATTGGACCAAGTGATTTCCAGGTTACCTTCCAGGTAATGGATATCCACCCATCTTATAGCTGTCTCTTAGGCAGACCATGGATTCACGAGGCTGGCGCCGTGACATCCACCCTACACCAGAAGCTGAAATTTGTGAAAAACAAGAAATTGGTTGTAGTAGGGGGAGAAAAGGCTCTCCTGGTTAGCCATCTGTCTTCTTTCTCGTATATTGACGCTGAGGATGAAGTTGGAACTCAGTTCCAAGCTTTATCTATTGATGAACCAATCGAGAAGAAGTCTCCTTCATTCACTTCCTACCGTGATGCGAAGCTGGCCATTGAATATGGTGCAGTTGCTGGATTAGGGAAGGTGCTTGAACTTGAAGACAACAGATCCCGGGATGGCATTGGCTACTGTTCTGGGGCATGTAATGAGCAAGGTTTGTTCACAAGTGGAGGATTCATCCATGACGATCAACCTGAAGAGGAAGCTGCTGCTATCTTGGAAGAGGATACAGAAGACGTGAACGACTTCGTTATTCCTGGTGGTGTCTGCCACAATTGGGTCGCTGTAGATGTTCCTACAGTCATCCATAGATCAGAGTAATTGTTCACTTTGTTTAAAACCCTTCTCCCATGCCAAAAGGAGAAGTGATGACATTGTTGGCAAAGCATATATACAATGATGTTTTCATTCAATTAATGCATTGTTAAACATTTGTTTTTCCTTTGTTTTCACTTTTTGCTTTTCTGCATGAAATCAGTGATCACAAAAAACCATAGAAACAAGAATAAAAGCAACATTTTTCATCTGCATAATGGTTTGCTTGTTTAAATTCTAAAGTTTTTCATTAACCAAAATCATTATGCAGGTTGATCCTAAAACCCATTGAACATAATGATCCAACGCCATCTCCCAATTTTGAATTCCCTGTATTTGAGGCAGAGGAAGATGACGTTGAGGGGATTCCTAATGAGATTACCCGTCTCCTTGAGCACGAAGAGAAGGTCATTCAGCCACATCTCGAAGACTTGGAAACAGTCAACTTGGGGTCTGAGGATTGTGTTCGTCTGGTGAAGATTGGGGCACTTCTTGAAGAGTCTGTCAAGGAATATTTGATCAGTTTGCTACGAGAATATTCAGATATCTTTGCTTGGTCCTATGAAGACATGCCAGGTTTAGATACAGATATTGTGCAACATTTCCTGCCTTTAAAGCCTGAGTGTGTGCCTGTGAAGCAGAAGCTCAGAAGAACTCATCCAGATATGGCAGTGAAGATCAAAGAGGAAGTTCAGAAGCAAATTGATGCGGGGTTTCTGGTGACTTCTACATATCCTCAATGGGTGGCCAATATAGTGCCTGTTCCTAAGAAGGACGGAAAAGTCCGTATGTGCGTTGATTATAGAGATTTGAATAAAGCTAGCCCGAAAGATGATTTTCCTCTACCACACATTGACATGTTGGTAGACAACACGGCTAAATTCAAAGTCTTTTCCTTTATGGACGGATTTTCCGGATATAATCAAATCAAGATGGCACCAGAGGATATGGAGAAGACAACATTCATCACACCTTGGGGAACATTCTGTTATCGAGTGATGCCCTTCGGTTTGAAGAACGCCGGAGCCACGTATCAACGAGCTATGACTACCTTGTTTCATGATATGATGCACAAGGAGATAAAGGTCTATGTTGATGATATGATCGCTAAATCCCGAACGGAAGTTGAGCATATTGAGCATTTGTTGAAGCTTTTTCAGCGTTTGAGGAAGTTCAAACTTCGCCTGAATCCGAACAAATGTACATTTGGAGTCCGTTCTGGCAAATTGTTGGGTTTTGTGGTAAGTGAAAGAGGTATTGAGGTTGATCCTGCAAAGGTCAAAGCAATACAAGAGATGCCTGCACCCAAAACTGAGAAGCAAGTCCGAGGTTTTCTTGGCCGCTTGAATTACATTTCCAGATTTATATCCCACATGACTGCCACATGTGTGCCGATATTCAAGCTCCTCCGGAAAGATCAGTCTCATGATTGGACCGAGGATTTCCAGAAAGCTTTCGACAGTATCAAAGAGTATCTGTCTGAACCTCCGATATTGTCTCCGCCTGTGGAAGGAGGACCTCTGATAATGTATTTGACAGTTCTTGAAGACTCGATGGGTTGTGTACTCGGTCAACAAGATGAATCAGGGAAGAAGGAGTTTGCTATATACTACCTCAGTAAGAAGTTTACTGATTGTGAGTCTCGGTACTCTATGCTTGAGAAGACATGTTGTGCTTTAGCTTGGGCTGCTAAGCGTTTGCGCCAGTACATGATAAATCATACAACTTGGTTGATATCCAGAATGGATCCAATTAAGTATATCTTCGAGAAGCCTGCTTTAACTGGGAGGATTGCCCGTTGGCAGATGTTATTGTCTGAGTATGATATCGAGTATCGAGCTCAGAAAGCTATCAAAGGTAGTATCTTGGCTGACCATCTAGCGCACCAGCCGATCGAAGATCATCAGTCTGTTCAGTATGACTTCCCTGATGAAGAAATTCTGTATTTGAAGATGAAAGATTGCGATGAGCCAACACTTGATGAAGGTCCGGAACCTGGTTCCAGATGGACGATGGTGTTTGATGGCGCTGTTAATCAATATGGAAATGGAATTGGGGCAGTGATCATTACTCCTCAAGGTTCACACATTCCGTTTACAGCAAGGCTAACGTTCAAATGCACGAATAATATGGCGGAGTATGAAGCCTGTATCATGGGACTTGAAGAATGCATTGATTTGAGAATCAAGTATCTTGATGTGTATGGTGATTCGGCCCTGGTTGTTAATCAGATCAAGGGTGAATGGGAGACGAATCAACCTGGTCTCATCCCATACAGAGATTATGCAAGGAGAATTTCAACATTCTTCACAGAAGTTGAATTTTATCACATTCCTCGAGAGGATAATCGGATGGCAGATGCTCTTGCTACGCTTGCTTCCATGATTGTGGTCAGATGGTGGAATGATGTCCCCAATATTACTGTGATGCGCTTGGACAGACCAGCTCACATATTTGCAATTGAAGAAGTGAAAGATGACAAGCCTTGGTATTTTGATATCAAGAATTTCCTCCAGAACCAGGTCTACCCGCCTGGGGCATCTGTGAAAGATAGGAAGACTTTGAGAAGGTTGTCAGGCAGTTTCTACCTCAGTGGTGAAGTGCTTTATAAGAGAAATTTCGATATGGTTTTGCTCAGATGCGTGGATAGACACGAAGCAAACCTATTGATGACTGAGGTCCATGAGGGTTCATTTGGTACTCATTCCAATGGACATGCCATGGCTAAGAAAATGTTGAGAGCAGGCTACTATTGGCTGACAATGGAGTCTGACTGTTGCAAGTATGTGAAGAAATGTCACAAGTGTCAAATTTATGCGGATAAGATTCATATTCCTCCGACACTCCTGAATGTGATTTCATCACCATGGCCTTTCTCTATGTGGGGAATCGACATGATCGGCATGATTGAACCGAAAGCGTCCAACGGACACCGGTTTATTCTCGTAGCAATTGATTACTTCACCAAATGGGTTGAAGCCGCTTCGTACGCGAATGTAACCAGGCAGGTGGTTGTGAAGTTTATCAAGAATCAGCTGATTTTCTGTTATGGTGTGCCAGAGAGGATCATTACTGATAATGGATCTAATCTGAATAACAAGATGATGGATGAGTTGTGCGCTGAATTCAAGATTGCACACCATAATTCCTCTCCCTACAGACCTAAGATGAATGGGGCTGTTGAAGCTGCTAATAAGAATATCAAGAGGATCATCCAGAAAATGACTGTCACGTACAAAGATTGGCATGAGATGCTGCCATTTGCTTTGCATGGATATCGTACGTCTGTATGCACTTCAACAGGGGCAACCCCTTTCTCTCTTGTTTACCGCATGGAATTTGTTCTCCCAGTAGAGGTGGAGATCCCATCAATGCGAGTCTTGATGGAAGCCAAGTTGACTGATGCTGAATGGATTCAGAGTCGTTATGACCAGTTGAATTTGATCGAAGAGAAGCGATTGACTGCCATGTGTCATGGTCAGTTATATCAGTAGAGAATGAAGAAAGCATTTGATAAGAAGGTCAAGCCTCGTGTGTTCCGAGAAGGTGACCTCGTGCTCAAGAAAGTCTTGTCTTTCGCGCCCGATTCCAGGGGTAAGTGGACTCCAAACTACGAGGGTCCATATGTTATTAAGAGAGCCTTTTCAGGCGGAGCTTTGATGCTTACAACAATGGATGGGGAGGATGTCACTCGTCCTGTGAATTCAGATGCAGTCAAGAGATACTTTGCCTAAAAAAAAAGTATATGCAAATGAAAAACAGAACAGCTCGCTAAGTTGAAAACCCGAAAGGGCGGCTTAGGCAAAAATGAGCGTCTCGGTGGAGAACCCGCAAGGGTAATCCAGGCAAAAATTAGAGACTTGAAAAAAAGAATATTTGCATCCCGCTAGATTGAGTACCTCACCTCGGGGCAATCTAGGCAAAAATTAGGGATTTGGCAAGTGACTGCATCCTGACAAGACTTTCTGTTTCACAGTCGTCATTTCGTCAGAAGATTCTCGATTCCTCGTCAACTGAAGCTTCGAATACATCGAGATTCAAATTGGTAGAGAAAGGATCATTATGTTCAATGTAGCCCTCTTCCAATATATATCACTGATTTCAAATTTGTACAGATCTATGGAGTCTTGCCATTTGCAGGCTATCATCCCATCAAATCAATTTGAGCTTTTTATCCAATTATTTGCACTCTTATTTGTTTCAATTCAACAAATGTTTTGCATGTCTTAAATTGATAAAATGTCATTGTTTTAAACAAATGAATTTTTCAAAAAAAAATTTGTTTTAAACAAAGTGAACATTCGCAATATTGAAAGGATACTCAAGAATATCTCAGTGCTCTCCCGAGGGTGGCATGATTTCCAACAGGTAAGACATTTGTTCATATTCCTGGTTTGGTTGTATCTTCTTTCTTCAGATCTTTGTTGGGGTTGTTCCTCAAGCAGAGTTGTTGTTGGGGTTGTTCCCCAGTATAGTCGCAAGCAAAGTGTTGTTGAAGACTTCGTTTTCTCCAGCAGCAATTTTCCCCAGCATGGGTGCTTTTCTTAAAGAAGATTCGGCGATTGATGGTTTGTCATCTTGGTGCCCCGTCACTTTCTCCAGTGGGTCGACATCCCCAGACTTTATTTGTCTCCTCAGCACATTCGCAAGCAGAGTTGTTGTCACTCTCCCCAGTGCAGGTGTCAGCAGAGTTGTCTGTTTCCTCAGCACGGTCGTTTTCCTTTTAAAAAGACTCGGTAAGTCGGCGGTTTGATACTCGGTACTTTACCTTTTCCCCGGCGAAGTCGTCTGAAGAGTTGTTGCTGTCTCTCTATCAGAGTGTTTGTTCTCCTCAGCAGAGCAGGATTTATTTTCTTATTCAGTGGTTGATTGGGTTGACATCCCAGTATTTCAACCATCTTTTCCTCAGCATAGTCTGCAGAACGTTTGTTGTGGCAGTTTCGCCTGTTGAATACTCCTTCAATCCCCAGTATGGTCGGATGATGGCTCTAGCGTTCAGAGAACGGATTGATTTCCTGACTGCTTGTGATCCCCAGTAGAGTGGCTTATATTGCAGAATCTACTTGTTGCGATCAGTTTGCTTTGTGTATTCTCCCCAAGTAGAGTGGCTTGTTGCAGAATCTACTTGTGTGGTACATTCTCCCCCAGTGGGTTGTTCCCCAACGGAGTTATGTGGAGTTGCTTCTATGGCAGTTCGTGCTTGTGCAATGCACCTTTTGTTTCTCAGTTGACACTGGGATCCCCTGCAGATATCTTGGGTTTTCTCTTGTTCTCCAACAGATTCGTCTCGGTGGCTGTTTTGCCCGTTGTGACCTTCTGTACCCTGATTGGGTTATTTGCTGATCCGTCACTCTGAGATTTTGGTTTCCTGATATCTCTGATTCTCTGCTTCCTCAGCAGTACCCACAGATCTTCGTTTCTCAGCATATAGATCTCCAGCAGATTGGCTTTCCAGTTGGTTTTCCCCTGGAAGTATAATACCAGGCGTTTGATTCCTGGACCTGTTTGTGTTAGAATTGTCTGTTTTGTCAGCATTCATTAAGCATAAATCACGCATATTCATGCATAATCATAAACATTCAGATATTCATGTCGCATTGTTTGCCATATATCTTTTGATTGTTGTGTCTCCTGCAACGGGTGATGCAGATCCCTAATAGATCTCCCCTAGCAGATGTCGGGTGTCTAAATCTCTCCATATAGAGTCAGCCCCGTAAGCAGAAAGTGTCTGTTGTCTGTCCTTCTGCAGTTCCCCACTGAGATATATCCTCGTGGATGACGGTTTCTTCCGTTTCCTCCCAACACATATATTGGGACGGATTTTCCTATTTGAGTTACATCCTCATTAGGACATGTCTTGATTCAGTCTGTCTTTTCGGATTATTCCCGAACTGGCTATTTGTCAAAAGTCTTGTGCTTCCCAGTGGGTTGTTCCCCAGCGGAGTAGTTTTGGTTTTCTACCTAACAGTCGGTAGTTGTAAATCCTATTTTCCTGCTCCCCGACAGTTTGTGGTTTGTTATAAGCCCTATTTTGGTTTCCCGTGCGGATTTGTGATTTGTTCTATCCCCACGCGGAGTTGTTGGTTTTCTACCCCATATTCGGTAGATGTAAACCCTAATTTTGTGGTTATCCCCACCAGAGTTTGGCCCTCTGCCTACAAACCAGCAGTCGTAAGTCCTATCTTTGCGGTTTTTCTACCTACGAACCGGTAGTCATAAACCCTGTTTTCTCCACTTGCAGAGTTAATTTTGTTGTTCGTCCCAACCGATGACAATCCCCTCTTTGTGGTTATCTTCATTCAATACTTGATGTTGATCTTCCTTTCGCTTGGATAAGTTGCTCAGATAAGCACTTATATCCCTAGCAAGTCTTTTGTGGATAATTGTCGTATGCTAGCAATTTTATCCCCAGCGGGTCCTTTCACCTTTTGTCAGTGAATTGTGTTCCCCGGATTATTGATTTTCATCAATGCATTCCCAGTGAGCCTTCTTTCATTTACCCTCTTGTTGGTAATGTCTGTTGCTCCCTTTGATTGTTCATCATTATATACCTAGTTGGTATCCCGATGCCTTTCTTTTCGGATTTTATCCTATAAACAACCTACAACTCGGTTAAGGATAATCTTCCATGCGAGGTTATTATTCACGTTTTGACGGCTATGAATAATATGTCTCATGTACTCTTCAGTCGAAACCTTTCGTGTTTCCCTAGTCGAGTAAGATTTCGCTTTTTCCCTTTGCGGAATCGAATATTTCTTTGTTGTCGGATAATTGCCGGATGCTTGCAATTTATCCTTTGAGATTGTCTTTCGTTTACCCGTATGCTTGGTATCGATTGTCTCTCTTTTTGGTTAGTCACCTATTATATACCTCGGTATCTCTGGTGTCTTTTCCTCTCGAGTGTATTATTCACGGTCTGCCGGTAATGAATAATATGTCTCATGCGCTCTTTGGTTGGAGTCCTTTGTTGATCTTCCCCAGTCGAGTAAGATTCGTATTCCTTGTGGAATCGAATATCCGTCCTATAAACAAGTCTGATGTTCTAGCTTTCTGCAGGATGATGAGTGTTTTGGAACACAAACCAATTCACGTTTTCGGATCTTATCCTATAAACAACCTACAACCCGGTTCAGGATAATTTTCCATGCGAGTACATTATCTACGTTTTGACGGCTATAGATAATATATCTCATTCACTCTTTTGTCGAACACTTTGTTTGTTTCCCCAACTGAGTAAGATTTGCATTCTTTATAGAATCAAATATCCATCATATAAACAAGTTTGCTTTCGCTCTCTTCAGGATGATGAGTGTTTTGGAACACACACCAATTCACGTCTTTGGTCGGTCACCTGTTTCATACCTACAACCCGGTATCCTTGGTGTTCCTCCCCTTCTGCTCCCTATTATGACCTCAGTCCCCTGCGGAGTCAGATTTTCCTGAGTTTATGTACCTTTTTCAGGTCTTTCTCAGATGTTTGGTTGATTGATATCTCTCACCCTTATACCGGTCTTAGATATTCATTCTTCCTGAGTTTGTTACCCTTATACCGGTAACACTTCATTTCTTTGGTACTTCCTCAGTGAAGTTTTCTGTTGCTTCTCCCCAGGAGTCAGCTTGTGTCTCTCCAATGGATGTTTTCCTTTTGGAATTTTCTTTTCCCCAGTGTGAGTCCTTCACTCCCCAGTGAGGTCTCCAGTCTGATTTCTGTTACCCTAATCAGAGTCGTGTCTTGTTCACGCTGTGTCAGTTTTGTTTTTCCCCAACTTGAAGTCGTGTCCTGTTCACGCATTCCTTTTCTTTTACTATCCCCAATAAGAGTCTTGTTAGAGTCTCTGTTCCTGGTGAGTGTATTACTCTGATGGATCGTCTTTTTCTTCTGTGTGAACTGTATCCCCACAGAGTTTGTGTCTTTTGCATACATACATTTGCATCATGAGGTCTCTTAGGGACCAAAATTTGTCTCATTACTGTTATTTAAGCCCATTCTACCGCGTCAAGATGAAGATTTCTAAACTTCACTTCTCCGGCTAGAATGACCTTAAATAGGGGCATCTGTAAGACCCCAATTTTGTCCCCAAGATCCCTCATGGCCCATATCATATCATATCATGGCCTCAAGGATCATTGCATGCCCTAGCTTCCCTCCTATTGGGTGGGTACCTTGTGAGTGTGGTTCTTGATCACCAAGCATGTATTGCATTTGTATATCATTGCTTTTCATTTGTTTACTAACCAAAAGTACAAAAATATTGTCATCTAACCATGTTACTTGCAGATGAAGCAAACTAGGTCAAACAGTCAAAATCATTCATTGAGCCATAGATGGTGGCCATTCTTGCAGAATTTGGGCACCATGATCATTCATCAAGAGTTCATATAAGTTGTGACATCATTTGGAATCAAGATCTCAAGTGATTAGGGTTTGGAGTTCATCAGAACATAGTTCAGTCAACCAAAACCCTAGCAAAGTCAACTGTGGTCAACTGTGCATTTAATCAGTGATTTGATGGTGGGAATTGGTCTGAGAGGTCTCATTCATGTCCATATAAGCCTCATATAACATGTCAAACATCCACAGTGAAGAATTTGAAGTCAGACAAGAAATTTCCAAAAATAGAAAGTTGACCTGTAATTGGAATTTGCCAAAAATGGAAAGTTCTTCTTCTCAAAATTACTTCATCATACAAGCTTCAAATGAATTTTTTCCCAACATGAAAGTTGAAGATCTTGTTCTCCCATTTTCAAAAAGTCCAAGAACACTCATTTCTCATGTGTGGTTGGCAAGTTATGATCAAATCATTCTCAAAAAATTTTGAACTTCAAAAGGCCATAACTTCCAAACCATTTGGCCAAATTGAGTGAGGTTTTTTGCTACAAGTCATATTTGATGTGCTCTATCCAAATCTTTCATCACAATTCACCAAAACTCAACCAATCAAAATGGCATTTTTTTAGTTGACTTGAATTAAAAAGGAAGGGTAAAAAAGTTGACTTTCAAAATAGTTATTTGCTACACATTCTACCACTTGCCAAAGTTCAGAAATGATATTTAGAGGTTGTTCAAGGCCCATTTCGTGCATTACCATGCACCCCCATGCAACTTGAATGGATTTTAGCAAATTGGTCAAAACACACTTCATTAAGCAAATTCTGATTACCATTCAATTAACCAAGCTAATGCAACACTAAACAGACTACATATACCACATTTCCATTCTGAACAACCCTAGCCACTTTCACAAAACAGATCAAAAACTCTCTTGCTCTCAAAACATTCATTTTCTCCATCTTGAATTTTTGCTGAAAACTCCAAAAGAGCTCGAACTTGTGTTGGTTGCTTCATCATTCACCATCACTTTGGAAGCATTTGTGAGCATCAAACCACAACTGTAGCACCATTATACAACACTGTTTCATCAACCTTCATCCATGGCAGATTTTGATTGGAGCTTCTTCCAAGGATGTTGAGCTAAAACCCTTCATTCATTCATCATCTGGAGCTTGAAGCAGCATCTGTTTCAACAATACACGACCAAACAACATCTGTTTCATCACTGTGCTCCAAATTTGGTAAGAATTCGAATCTCTCCATTCTCAAAATCATGATGTGCTTTGAATAAATCTTGCCATGCTGATCATTTTGAAACTTAAATCGTGTAAAATGGTTGCATATTGAGAGAGATACATGGATTCAAAGTTTCATATGTGAATATGTTTGTGCTTGGTTCTGCTTTGTTAGCTCGAGTCATTGAAAATGGATGTTGGAATGATGATGTGCATTGTGTGCTGGTTCGAATGCTATGTTTGTTTTCCATTTCTGGGCAAAATTTTCATTTCGATTTGTTGATGATGATGAACAGTGCTCATAAACCCTAAAACCAAACCCAGATTTCGTTTACTCGTGTTTTGGCTCTTTTGTTGCATGAACTCACTGTTGCATTGCCATGAGCCTGTAATCACGCGCCACCTCACTAAGTGAAACGCAGCGTTTCACTTAGTGAGTCCAGTTATTACCATTTTGCCATTCCGTGTTTAAATTAATTAAATCATTTTCATTATTTCAATTTTTATTTCACTTTGTATACTAATCTTAGAAAAATCATAAGTGCTTCAATTTTAATCCAATTTTGATGGGATTTTTTGCAAAATGATCCTCATGACCTCTAGTTTCTTATGATGATTTTTCCAGATTTTTTGCACGTGTGGATTTTAAAATGTGCTAGGGTTTGTTCATGTTGTCCATTTTATGTATGTCTTGCCAAATTGATTGTGAAATGGTGATACTTTATCCAATGAGGCTGAAAAATTTTGTGCTTAAACTAGACATGTTAATGGTGATTTTGGTGTAGAGTTTGTGAATTTATCATTTCTGGTTGTGGAGTTATGATTTTTTGAATAGGGGTGTGACAATTTGTGTCACACCATTCATGTCCAACTTCATGATTTTAATTACCATGCTTCTTGAACTCAAATTGGTCTGAATTTTTGCATGAACATACTTATGGATGTCTAGTTTACATGTGATTTTTTTTTCTGGAATTATTGATGGCATTTCCTATTTGTTTGGGATTTTTTCCCCTGTTTGGTCATATGTTGACTTTTTGGGACACATGTTCTCATTTGATTTGTGAAATTCTCATACATTATTGGATGAACTTGAAATTTGACATGTGATTTGTATACATCTTAAAGTTTGTCATGGTTTTGATCCCATTCATTTCTCATATGTTGCCACTGTTTTATGATTTATTGAAGTTGGTTCATGTTTGGTTGACTTCTTTGAGCATGTTTAAACTTGCTTTGACTTTCTGATTTTCATTTACCTACTTCCCTTGATCCAAATGAGCTGAAATTTGATATGCTTATCATGTTATGGATGATGTTTGATCATGAATTATTTGAGAATTTATTGAGATGTTTGAGATTGGTTTTGAGCTAAATCATTCTGTTGACTTCTATGAGCTTCTATATGCCATGCTTTGACCTAATTTGCTTGTGAAATGATAATGATGAATGATATGAATGTGGAACCAATTGAGTTTGTTTCTTGATTGTTTGAACTTGATTTTGGACACTTGTCACTTGCTGTTTTGACTTTCTTATCTCTTTTTGACCCTAGGCTTGTCCTAGTGGTCATGTTGCTCATGTTTAAGTTTGTTGTTTCAGGTTAAGCAACAAATACCCAAAGAGATCAATACAAATTGATTGAGATTGATTGATTATCATGACTAACTTGTTTGTTTTGTAGGTTGCTTGGCTCACATGCTTTGAGCCTTGTGCATTGCACATTTAACTGATTGTGTTGACTGTTGATCCCTATCTTATTTTGGTTTGACTTTGAGTTGTGTACTAATTGTGCTTGACTGATTTCAGGTACTTTAGTTGCTATTAGTTCCTTGTGAACTTTGCTTTGCTTTGCTTAATAGCAATTTGCATTGAGGTATAACTTCTTATCTTCATGTAGTCTGGAAGACCTGGCCTGTTATTTGGCCAGGCAACTGTCTGAAGTCCTCCTTAAGAGGCAATGCTTGTGTGTGTTTACATTTGTCCCAAGCAGGAAAAGTCCTTTGAATAAGGCAATTGGTAGAATCCAAGAGATATGTAACCTATCTCCTACTATTCTGTGAGTCACTCACCTTGCTCACACCACATGTGTTGATGCATAGTGAGTAAAAACCCAAGATCTATCGAGTCAATAATCTGTGGAGAGAGTTCCTACTTTCTGAACTCCCACACCTTCGGATACTCAAATGCTCTCCCTGGCCAGGGATAAGAGCAATGAGGCACACCCCTCATATCTTTTCATCTGCTTCACCTTAGCCCCTCAACGGCAAGGTTAAGAGCACCCTTAACCCTATTCCAGTTGGCTTCAATGCCTAACCCTTTGTGTGAGCCTGATTGTTTGGTTATAGTGTGTGCTGAATGACTTTAATTGATTGATTGCTTGCTTCATATGCACATGTTTGCTTGCATGCTTTATGCATTTATCATCATCAATTACTCATTAGTGCATGATCATTTCATTTGTCTCTGTGACATATCTTTGTTGTTTGCCCATTGAGGACAATTGTAAGACCATCCTTTGGCCATTGTTCCTATGATATGGAAGTGAGTATAAGACCATCTCATTGGCCACTCATCTTCTCTTTGCTTGATGCATTTGCATTTTTTGTATGTGAGGATGCAATTGTAAGTCCCTGCAAGTTGGCATTTGCTTTCCTATGATCATATGTTGGATATTGGTATAACCCCAGACAGATTGGCATCCGGTATCCAAGTTTCGTTTTGTTTAGGGAGATTGGAATAAGTCCAGCTATTGGCTTCTGACATCCTTGTTTCTTTGTTTAGGAGATTGGTGTAAATCCATCTATTGGTATCCGGTATCCGCTTTTGTTTGTGAGATTGGAGTAAGACCATTGAGTGGCATCCGGTATCACTTGTTTGCTTATTTTGTTGTTGCTCATTGCCTATTCCAAAGGACACACTTGAGTCATCTTCAATATGATTTCAAGAGGTGAACATTCTAGGAAGTTTTACAATCCATTTTCATCCATTCATCCTCATTATGTCCTAAACCTTTTCACACATTACTTTCAAACTTGAGATAGATATTGTGCAAACATCTTCATGTTTTCAAATCAAAAACCTGGACCCAAGTCCTTGACTTTTTTTCAAACTCCCTTTCATAATACTTCTTTGAATCAATCTTAATCATACTTTGACCCTGCTTTCATGAACACTCATAATCAATTAACTTCACCCATTCAATTGTTTTGGCTTTGTCCATTCCTGCTAAGTTTTCATGCATTAGCCATAGGTTTCAATTATCATTGTGGTTGATATAAACCTCACCCTATCCTTAGTGAGTCGACTATAAGACTTCCGTACTGAAAACAGGGTTAACCCCTCTAGTACGTCGAAGCTATCCTCGCATGGTGGATGTTGGTCTTGGTCGAGTTTTCTCCCATTGATAATGAAAAGCCTTAAGTGCTATTGTTTAAAATTGAATCCACTAACTTTTGGAAATCTTTTAGCCGAACTACGGCGTTTTGATCCTTACCTTTGATGGAAGGTACGTAGGCAACGGGTTCATCCGTTCGAACACAAAAATAATAAAAATTGTATATTCTTTTCTCATCATCCCAATCATGTTTGCACAATAAATATTTCATAACAAATAACAATTTTATACAACAAGTGTGAAAAGGGCTCCCTAGGAGTACCTAGGACGTAGTGGGTGCCTAACACCTTCCCATTGCGTAATTTACCCCTTACCCAGACTCTCTGATCTTTTTATTAGTTTTCTACGCGTAAAACTTCTTAGGCTTTTGTTCGCTTTTTAGCCAGTCCTTTGGATAAATAAAAGTGCGGTGGCGACTCGAATTCATTGTATGCTTTGCTTATGGTTTAATCGATAAATCATATAGCGACGAATACACCGCTACACCTACGCTCCTCAGTAACCTGTTGCTCCACAACAACATAACTACTATCAACAGGGTAGACAAGGACCAAGAAGGCCTCCTAGAAGGTTTGATCCAATTCCCATGCCGTATGGACTTCTGCTAGCTCACTTGCTCAAGGATTCGCAGGTCCAGATGAGAGAAGCTAAGGCTCCTCCAGTGCCTCTCCCTCCTGGGTATGACATGAATGTCAGCTGCGAGTATCACTCTGGGACGCGGGGGCACTCGATCGAGAATTGCAATATCTTCAAGCACAAAGTACAAGACTTGATTGACTCAAAAGCAATATCGTTCAAGCCAAATGTTCCAAACAACCCCATGAAGGCAAGTACATCTGCAGCGTCGTAGCCAAAGCAGCAGTAGATTTGAAGGATCGGTATCTGCGGAACTGTCTCGTCAGCTTTCTCCATAACCAAGACCCCAAGCAGTGGGAGAATAAAGAGGATTAGTCCAGCAATCTCTGGTTCAATCATTCATGTGTGATTTTCTTGTTTGTCATTTGTAACATTCATTTGTAATAAACTTGTTTGTTTTTAAATAATAATGACATTGAAATGAATATGCATGTTTTGGATAAATCCATTCGTGCCCACTCATACTTTATCTTATCAATATTCAAATGTTGGTTTTTGGAGGAGGATGATGTAATTAAAAACACGAAACGAATTCACTGCTCGTACACTTTTGAATAAAACCTTGCTGATGATGTAAGGCATTGTTTCAAATCCCCAAACACCGGAGATATAAGGAAGATAATCCCTAGTCAACCCCTTCGAGCAAAGGAGTAGGAGTTTCTTTCTTAAATATAAAACCCTCAATCTCAAACCGGGGAAGGGTAGTCATCAGTCAGTTTGACAAAACATTCAAACTTCAAAAAGAGGAGTGTCCTATCTGAGGATCAACCATATACTATCCCTCCTAAGAGGTCGGAAACCACCAAATTCCAAACGGTTATCCCTCACCCACAGAGGCACGAGGGGGTCACAACCCATTCAAATCAATGGACAGATGTCATAGGATTTGTTTCAGCAAAAAGAAACAAAGAAACAAAAAAAAACAAAAAAAACAAAAGCCCGCTAAGTCGAAAACTCGAAAACGAGTGACTTAGGCAAAAATTAGGGCATCCCCGTGGATTGTAAATGTGAATCAATCCAGCAAAAGTAGGGAAATGAGAAAATGAATCTGCAAAAGAGGAATCAAAAGAAAATCCTCAGTAAGAACAAATTCGTGTGGCCACAAACCAAACAGAAGGTGCATGACCACCACACCGAAAACCTCGTGGGTTCATTAACCATCACTCGACAAATCCCTTTTGGAAGAAGAGCGTTTGTTTCAAACTAGCTGAACGTAGGACTGGAGAACATCATGAAGAGCGGGTGGGTTAGGATAGGTTCGAGCCTTGTATCCTTTCTTTCTTAAACCGTGAACCAGACCACGTTACAACCCTTAAAAGACCTAATTGAAGCAAAGGTTTATTTCGAAGGCGTACTATAGTCAGAACGATCGTGTTAAAATTGACTCCTCGTCAATTTACTCATATGTGTTATCAATGATGCATTCATTAAATGTCAGAATTTCAGTGAGCATGTTTGGATTTCAAAATTGTATAAAAATGACATTGCATTATCATTCCAAAAATGAACTGGTCTTACTCGTGAGTAAGCATCTGACATCAAGAAATTCGCCACAATGAGCGTGAATTGAGGAACTTGATGGTTCCAAAGTGCATAACGCCTGAGACCTCTGTTGAGCAGGGGCAAGCCACTTCTCTTTTGATCACATCAATCAGGATGTCTGAAGACTCTGTCGAGCAGAAAGACAAACCGCTTCGAGATCCCGTCGAGCAGAGGCAGTCACGTTGAGAAATCTCTACAAGATTCAGCCAATCTGAAGTAGTCAAGGCGAGATTCAATCAATCTCTCTGAAGATCGATGAATCAGGGGCATTCCCTCAAAGATCAGCCAACCATAGGCAAAGTTACTTCAAGGCTCATACTGGGGTAGGCCACCCCAAGAGCACAAGAAGTCAATCTCCCTGAAATGGTTGATCAAAGGAATGTAGTTCCGAGACATTGGGGCAGATCTGATGGTGACAATCCACGATGAAGTTGCCACCTACCTAGTGACTGGGGCAATCCTTGCAGATACCCAACAACTTGGGGCGAGACGATCCAAAGAGATGAAGGTTCTCTCGTTGCCTGTGAATGCATTTCCGGATTTAGCCTGGGGCATCCGAAGGTCTACGTTAGATCCATCCTCCAGCAATATCAAGAAGTCAGATGTCGAGAAGTCATGCAAGACGCAACCCACCCTCCAAATCAGAAGCCTTACAATCCAAGCAAAAACATCCTCAGCATTCATTGCATCGTACCCAAAGATTGGGGCATCCATAGATCCTCATATCATTGCGTCAACCTGTCATGCATGATTCATATCATTTCATTCATACATGTCATCCAACATATCACAAATCTCTCTAACAAGGAAGAATCAAGCCCAAAATTCTCTTGGCACTATTCAACAGCCCATTCCGTTGGCAAACCTCTGGCAAAGTCCAATTCTCATTGGCAAAGCCCCTATCTCTCAAATTCGTAAGACCAATCAATCCGCAATCGTCAGCGTCTATCACTTTTTTCAATACCCGTCAATATTGATCTCCCTTCACTCGTCAGCGTCTATCACCTTTTTTCGATACCCGTCGGTGTTGATATTTTTTCCCCAACCGCAGAGTTGCAGATAATCACCCTTTACTCAGTTTTATATTCCATTACCTCTAACCTCAGAGTTGAGAGACTATCCTATACCCTACCTCAGAGCTGACGCTAATTCGTACTCCAGCCTCAGAGTTGTTGTTTATCCTTCCTATCCCCAACCTCAGAGTTGTCGCCTTTCTCTTTCACCGGACCTCAGAGTTGATGGTGACTCCTTTTCCAGCCTCAGAGTTGTTGTTTATTTCTCTTATTTCCAGCCTCAGAGTTGTCGTCTATCCCTTTCATGTCCGACCTCAGAGTTGTGTGTTTCCCCTTTTCCACCCTCAGTGTTGTCGTCCCTTTTTCCAACCGCAGTGTTGTCGACCCTCTCTCCAACCTCAGTGTTGTCGTCCCTCTCTCCAACCTCAGTGTTGTCATCCCTCTCTCCAACCTCAATGTTGTCGTCCCTCTTTCCAACCGCAGTGTTGTCGCCCCTCTCGCCAACCTCAGTGTTGTCGTCCCTATTTACAACCGCAGTGTTGCTACCCCTTTTTCAACCGCAGTGTTGTAGCCGTTGCCCTTTTGTAGCCTCAGTGTTGTTATCCCTTTTCCAGCCTCTGAGTTGTTGTCACTTTTCTCATTAACCAACCTCAGAGTTGTATGTTCACCTTTCCTTGTCCCAGCCCCAGAGTTGATGGTAACCTTTCTTAGTTCCAACCTCACTGTTGTCGTCCCTTTTCCAACCTCAGTGTTGTCGTCCCTTTTTCCAACCACAGTGTTGTCGTAACTTTTTCCAACCGCAGTGTTGTAGCCCCATTTCCAACCTCAGTGTTATCGTCCCTTTTCCGACCTTAGTGTTATCGCCCTTTTCAACCTCAGAATTGTCATTGCTTATCGTATCACCCCAACCTTAGAGTTGTATGTTGCCTTTCCTTATCCCGACCTCAGAGTTGTTGTTCCTTTTCCAGCCTCAGAGTTATCAGAATTGTTGTTTACCGATTATTCTCCCAATCTTAGAGTTGAGTATCTGCTTGTTTCCAACCTCAAAGTTGACGTTCACCATTTTTCGCTCCCGGCCTCAGAGTTGGGCAGTTACATTTTTCTAACTTTGGAGTTGGTGTATCCCTTTCGAGCCTCAGAGCTTAGGACCTAACTTTTTCCAACCTTAGGGTTGACGATCACCTTTTTTTCGACCTCGGAGTTGAGTACCTACCTTTTTACACTTCAGAGTGAATGTACCATGTTACCCCCAACCTCAGAGTTGTAATTTCCTTATTCCCCGGTCTCAGAGCTGAATAGTTATCTTTCTTCAACCTCCGAGTTGAACGACTATCTTTTTCCAACCTTAGAGTTGACGACTACCTTTTATCCCCAGCCTCAGAGCGGAATGGCTACCTTTTTCCCGACTTTCGAGTTGTTGTATCATCTTCTTATTCTCAAACCTCAGAGTTGATAACTTCAAACCCAATCTCCGAGTTGACGCCTACTACCTTTGTTCCCGACCTTAGAGTTGATGTTCGTCTGCAAACCCGACCTCAGAGTTGACGCCTACCCCTTCTCCAGTCTCAGAACCGATGTTGATCATAGTTTGTCTCCAACCGCAGAGTCGAGAATGTCCAGTTTGTACCCCAGTCGCGGTATTGAGGTCAGACATTTCAATCCCCAGCAATCAGTGTCGCTTTTGTTTCTGTCCCCAACCTCAGAGTTGTCGATTAATAATTTACCTTCCACTCGCCTATTGTCGTCTCAGTAAGGTCATCCGCCATCCTGAATCCTAGGATTCGCCTGGAAAACCAGCCCAAAAAAGAATAATTACCAAGGAGATATCCCCAGCGGAAAATTCTTTCTCGGTGCCTGCCAAAACTTGGTAGTAGAGATAAAATGAAAAAAATCATCAATCATATTGCATAGCATACGGCATACGTCATGCATATCTAATCCCTCACATATCCATTTACCAAATAACATTCCTATTCCCAACAACTGCCCTGCGCAAGGACATGTTTGTTCTCCCACATATCCCAGTGAAGAAGACCTCATTGTGACCTATCTTCACATTGCTTTCCATTTGTTCATGGCGGACAAATTTCCTGTTATTCAAGTATTTAATCATCTCCTACCTTTATTGTTTGGAAGTCGTTACTATCCATACATTCAGGTCCGAGAAGATTAAATAGGGGCAGCTGTCATACCCCGAAATTTGCCTCACCCTTCACATTGATTTTATAGGTCACTAATCCCACATATTTGCATATCATCCTCATTCATTCATTTCATTAAGCATGGTTCGCCACAAGCAGGCATCCTCTTGAAAAATCGAATTGGTTTGGGAAATTTAATCAGTTTTAGGAATCATTTCATCATTTCATGTCAAATTGGTTTTAGAAGTTTCAACTTAATTTTAGAATTTCATTTCATATCAAATCGGGCCAAACTTATTCATTTGCAATAAAGCCCATTCACCTTTTTTTGTTGATTCAATTATCCATTAGCCATGTACCAAGTTCATATCCATTTTGTCTAACCAAATCAACTCCATCCATATCCATAAAAACAAATTAATCCATTTGAATCCTTTTTCATCTTATAATCCCAATTTCCATTTTATCCAATTTAATCCATATTATTCAAAATCTATATCCAATTCCCATATCAAAATTCAATTCAAATTTCTATTTTTTTTAAATCCACATTTATACAAACCAATTAACCATTCCATTTCCATTTTCAATTAACCAAATTAATTCCACATCCATTAACCAGTAAAAATCATAAACCATTTGATGTCCATGTTTTAAATCCATTTGTTACTAATCCACATTTTCTAATTCAATTCAATTCAATTTGCATTATCCAATATAATCCATAACCTTTTTTTATCATTGCTTATTAAATAATTAAAAATAATAATAACAATGAAGAGTAGCCACAATTTTCCAGCAGGCTTCAGTGTCCACGTGCAAAATTGATCGGCAAGAAAAGAGAAGCTGCAAACGCACAAGTTGCAATACAAGCTACAATTCAAGGCTTCAAGCCAAGGCAAGTGAAAAGCTGCATAATTCCAACAAGCTCCAAGCGTAAGCCAAGAGCGTGGAAACGGCAATGAGGCTGCCACCGCAGCTAGGCAATTCCACGCGAGCCAAACAAAATGCAAGGCTTGAAATGCAGCTAACGGAAGCTGCAACCGCATGAGCAACTGCTACAAGCCTCAATCCAAACGGCACCATCTGCGACTAAAACGCATCACACAACGCAAACTGCAAAACGGTAATAGAAATGAAATAAACGGCAATGGAAAAATCAAACTTAACTCTATAAATTCTTCTTCCCGCTCTCAAATATTTTTTCCAGATTCTTCCTCTCCTTCAACCTCAATGCTTCAACCAAAACCCTCTTACAACCTCCATAACCGTAATTTCCACTCCTTCAACCTCAATTCTTCAACCATTGCGAATCCGTAACCGTAATCTCCATTGGCCAAACCTTCAACCATTGCGAATCCGTAACCGTAATCTCCATTGGCCAAACCTTCAACCATTGCGAATCCGTAACCGTAATCTCCATTGGCCAAACCTTCAACCATTGCGAATCTGTAACCGTAACCGTAATGTCCGTTCACCGAACCTTCAACCTTCACCACACGAAATCACAACAAACCGCACCAATCTTCATCGAACCGCCAAACCAAATCTTCAATCCACAGAAAAACGAACAGAAGCAGAGGAGCGGAGTGAGAATCAAGTGGAAGTTTCGGAGACTTCATGTGTGGATAAGAACGGCACGGATTTGAAAGCGCAATCGATTATGAAGCAATTGCTTTTTCACAGGGATCCATCGTGATGATACCGGAGGTGTTTCAGCCAGCCGTGAAGAAGACGATGGAGGATTGTACCGATTCGCTGAAATTTCTTCCGAAGTGCATCTAAGGTATTTTTCTGGATTTTGTTCTCATGGCTTTTGACTCTGTTTTATTTCAGCAAGATTATTTTTCTATGTTTGGATGTTAGTGGGCTCATTCTTGGATCTAAAGCCTAAAGCAATTTCTGTTTTACTTTATACCTGTCTAACAGTACACCCTCCTTCAGTTGGGGCCTAGGTAGTTTCAGGCCCATGCCTTCTTCGGGGATGGATTCAATTCCATTTTTAGTTAATTAGCTACAGCAATAGTCAATAATAGTAATGGTAATTAGGATTTTGTTTAGAATTTAATTAGAATAATTTTGTTTAGAATGTTAATTAGGATATAATAATTGCTTTGAACTTTGGAATTCTATTCGATTTTATTTTGATAGTTTACTAATTGTTTAGAAGTTCATGTGATAATTATTTTCAATATTAGAACTCTATTTGATTTTAACTCTAGAGTAGTGTTGGAATTACATCTTAATTTTAGAATTTGGTTTGATATAACATTAGAATTCTATTTGATTTTAATTTTTGAATTAATGTTGAATTTTTGTTGATATTCTAGAATTTAACTATGATAGTATTTTAGATGTTGATTTTTGATACTATTTTAGAGATTGTTTTAATTGCTTAGAATTTCATTTTGATAAATTGTTTTCTTGAATATTATGCTACTTTAATCTAACATCTAACATTTAACACCTAACTTCTAATTCATTTTAATTCCGCAATTAACTTCTAACATTTAAACTTTGTCCTTTATCTCACTTTTATTTTGTTTTTTTATCGTATTGTACATATTCATCTCATTCTAAAATGAACATAAAAAAGGCAAAGACTTAAAAAATACAAAAATAAGATAATTCCTTAGCATGTAATGGACATTGGACAATGGACTTAGAGACTCATTAGGATCCTTTGCAAGAGGCCTTGGACAATCATTCAACCCAAACATGGAAAGGAGCTTTCAAGATTCAAGACAAATTGTAATCTTTTATGTGCTTTCTAGTTTAGTACACAATTGCACACACATGGCTTTCTTTTGGGCTACCTGACAATGAGACCATTTATTTTCCGCACTCCCTTGTACTTTACATGTACCCCCCTCCCCTTTCCGATGTACGCATTTACTCGCTTTCTTTTATTGCTTGTTAGATACTCCTTAGGCATTAGGAACGCCCACCATTTCACAATCAATAATCAAACCCTTGATCCAACGTCAAGCGGTCATTTTCCAAATCAAATTCAATAAACAAACCCTTGATCCAACGTCAAGCGGTCTTTTCTAAATCAAATCCAAAAACACAATAAATGGCGATTAGGATCGTACGTCACGAGCCTTAAGCGATAAAGAAGGGATGAGACTGGAGCTTTCCTACACACATTCTGAATGCTTTGAACACAAGACGTTTGGCTTGACCGTTTGAGGTATTCACCTTTATCCATAGTCTTTAGTGCAATCCAAAATCAATAACACTTTCTTCAAAACATAAAAACAACTCAACGCATTCAAACCTTTTGTTTGAGCCTTACGGTGACACCATTCGAAAACCCTTCTTCAAGGTAATAAAATCAACAAAACAAACACAAACAATTTCAAAACAACGAACTACGAACGCTCTGATTTCTCACTTCAACAAGTGGGCATACGTAGGCACAAGGATCCATTCCTTGGAGAGTACACTAATTTAAAATCTACCTCCACTACGTATACCTTTGGCAAGCAAACGTTCGATAAACAACACACACTTAAGCGAAAATATCCTAGATGGTTCCCATGGAGTACCATGGATGTGAGGGGTGCTAATACCTTTCCCTTGCATAATCGACTTCCGAACCTGTTCGTGGTTGCGATGACCACTCTTTGGGGTTTTCTCGATATTTTCCCATCCCTTTGGAATAAATAAAAACCGATGGCGACTATGTATTTTTCGCGTAGCGACACACACTAACATAACCACTAATTACTAACTTTTAATTTGAGCATTTAATTTCTTACAATTTACTTTAATGCATTTTATTTCTTGCTCATTTATTCATATTGCTTTTTACTTTGCTCACTTGAGCTCATATTCTATGTTTATGTCATTTTCCTTTTGCTCATTTGAGCTCATTATTGTATATAAATCTATTGTTGCTTTATGATTGTTTTGTCTTTGTTTGTGTGAACCCAATGCAAAAAGGAGGAAGGACTTAGAATTAGGACCTTACCTATGCTTAAAGGAGTTCAAGAGAAACTAGGCCTCATGCCTTTAGAATGCTAAACTTGTTGAAGAGCAACTAAGCCTCATGCCTTTAGAATGCTAAATCAAAGTTGACTTCAAAGGACCCCTAATCTAAACTCATTCTTTGTCCATTCCTCTTATTGTGTTATGAACTTTTTTATGTTTGCCCTTGTGTGATAGGGATTCCATCTTGAGATAGTAAGAAGGACCATTGTCATGAGTAGCCAAGTTATGAGAGACAAGCTAAATGGAGATCCTAGGAGCTTGAATGTATATTTGTTTTGATTGCTTGTTGCTTGCTAAGTCCAAAGGAAATGAGCATCTTGAATCATCTCTATGATTTCAAGAAAATGAACTCCAAGGGTTTTATCTCTTCTCTTATCTTTGTATGCTTTAGGACTAGCCCTTCTCTTCTTCTCTCCACTCTAACCCAAGCCAAACTCATTTTGTGCAAACTTTGACATTGTTTTTCAAACTAGAAACCTAGGCCTTATGCCTTTGATTTTTTCAAACTCTTTTCATTAATACTCATTGTGAATAAATTTTAACCATACTTTGACTTCATTTTTGTAAATACTTCTAATTTGTAAATACAACTCACTTCAAGTTGTTTTTTGTGGTTCCAATGGCCACCTTTGTTTAAAACCTTTTCATAAACATTAGTCATAGGTTTGAGTTATCATAGTGGTTGATGTAAACCTCACCTTATCCTTAGTGATTAGACTATAAGTCTTCCATACTTATTATAGGGTTAACCCCTCACTAGTATGTTAAAGCCCTCCTCACATGGTGGATTGTTGGTTTAGGTTGAGTCTTCTCCCTTTGATAACAAAAGACCTTAAGGCTTTTGGTCAAATCAATTCACCAATCTTTGAAATTTTTACCCCGAACTACGAGGTTTTGATCCTACCTTTGTGATGTTACGTGTAGCGGGGTATTTGTTACCATTAGAGATATTGACTAAATCCAAGGTAAACCATACAAGTCGAGTCGCCACCGCACTTCTATTTATCCAAAGGAATGGTTAGAAAGCGAACAAAAACCTAAAAGTTTTATCGAATCAAAAACTAGTAAAAATGTTAGAGATCTGGGTAAGGGGGTTGGTTATGCAATGGGAAGGTGTTAGGCACCCAAAACATCCTATAGGGAGCCCTTTTCACATTTGTTGTAAGGTTGGTATTTTTGTGAAAATTTGTTTGTGCAAAAATGATTGAAGAGATGAGAAGAGAATATACAAGTTATTTACATTTTGTGTTTGGATGGATAAACCCATTGCCTACGTACCATCTTTAAAAAAGATTAGGATCAAAACCTCGTAGTTCGGGGTAAAAATCTCAAAATGAGGGGTTAACCCTATAATAAGCACGAAAGACTCATTGTCCATCACTAAGGATATAGGTGAGCATTACATCTACCTCAAGGATAACTCAAACCTAATAGCTAAAGGTTATGAAAAATTTGATTAAGAAGGTGGCCATTGAAACCACAAAAAGACATTTGAATGAGTTGTATTTACCAATGAAAAGCATTTACAAAATGGTCAAAGTTGTCTTAGAAGTTCAATTCGAAATAAGTGTTATGAAAAGAAAGTTTGAAAATCAAAAGCATAAGGCTTAGGTTTCTAATGTTGAAAACAATTGTTAAATGTTTGCACAAAAGTTTTGGCTAGGGTTAGAGTGGAGAGAAGAAGAAGAATGGTTAAAGTCCTAAACATACAAGAGGTAAAGGATAAAGAATAAGACCACAATGGAGTTCCCCTCTTGAGATCATATTGATGATCCAAGTAGCTCCCATCCTTTGGAATAAACAATCACATAAGCATAAACTCAAGCAATCAACAATCAAATGAACCCTTGGAAAGCTCCTTAATGCATTATGGGTCTCTCCCTCTTTTGGAAGCTCATGGTAATGGTTCCTCAATTTGGATCAAGTTGGAATCCCTAGCACAAGAACACACACATCAAAAAGTTCTATAAAACAAATGAGGAATGGACAAGAGGAGTTTAGAAGTTGGTCCTTTCAAAGTCATCTTCAATATTAAGCATTCTAAAGGCCCAATGCCTAGTTGCTCTTTGACTTTTATAGCACTCTAAAGGCCCAATGCCTAGTTTCTCTTTGACTCCAAATTTGCATAGGGAAAGTCCTAAAGTCTAAGTCCATTTGTCCATTTCTTTGCATTTGGTCCACAACAAACAAACAAAACACAAACACAAAAGTATATACACAATTATGTGCTCAAGTGAGCAAAAGGCAAATTGCATTAACATAAACATGTGCCCAAGTGAGCAAAGGAAAAAGCAAATGAATAATATGTACAAGAATAGTAAATTGCATAAATGTAAAGTGCAAAAAGTAAATGTTAGTGGTTAATGATTAGTGTTAGTAGTTAGTGTGCCACAAGGCAAATTTAGCGCTATGTTAAGCAATCGTAATTGGACTTATGTAGAAGTCACAACTATCTGAGGTCGGTCAATAATAATGTAGGCAACAACATAAGTTAGAAGTCTTGATTAGTGAACCAAGTTCCAACAACTTGCCATGCCAAAAGAAAAGAGAGAATTGATCTTGTATTGGTTTAAGTCCTTTGCATGGTTTAGGAAACAACCTATCCTTAATGCAGACCATTCACTTGATCAATTGATCAAGATGAATTAGATTTGAATCAAGGAAGATTAAGTCTCTCTAATCAATGCTAACTTATCAACCTTCAACTCATTGATCAAAAAGAAAAAAGAAAAAGAAGAAGGAGATGAACAATGGAAAAGGAAGTGGAAAGAATAAAGTGCATTAGATGAAAAAAGAATGTACCAATCAACAAGTGTTGATCAATGACATTGAGGATCATGGTCAAACAATCAAAAACAGAAGTGAGATGAAGATAGGAGGTCAAGAAATGAACAAAATATTTTTGGCACTTTTTAATATTTGAAAATAAACTTGAATTAAAATATTAAAGAAAGGTCAAACTTCAAAGTCACTTTAAATCAACCTTGAAAGGTCCAAGTGATTTATCCCAAGTTCAACAAGGTCAAACAAAGTTTGACAAAAAATTTCAGCATTTTTAAAAGTCAGAAACTATTTTTAATCAATTAAAAATGAATAAAAATAACCTAATTGAACTAAAATCTCAAATAAATCTCAAATCAATTAATAAATTGATGAGAATATTTTTCATAGATCTATCATCATTCAAACAGGTTGAGAAAATATTTTTGTATTTTTTGAATATTAAAAACTATTTAAAATGAATTAAAAATAACCAGAAAAGAGAAAATTCACAAAAAATATCAAATGACAAAATAAATAATATAAAAAATCATTTTTAGAAACTAGAATTTAAATGGAGAAAAATGCAATTGGTCCCATATTTTTTGGAATTAAAATGAAGAAGTTATGAATTTTTAAAAATAAAGGGAATAAAAGAAATTAAAACAGAAATTAGAAAATCAGAAAAAACCACAGGCGTCTGTCAAGCCTCATTAATTGACGTGGCTGATCAGACGGATGTGAGATGCGCGCTCATGGTGAGTCCAAGTCAAATGCGTCACACCTGGCATTAAAGCAAGTAATCCAAACGCATGGCTGAGATTAAAACGTGAGAGATGCATCCAATGGTCCAGATTCAATCTAGCATGGTGGACGGTGGCCAACGCCACCGTCTTCTCCGGCGAGCATTCAAGCTCCGGCCAGAGTTGCAGGTCCTCCAAACTCAACCAAATCTCACGATCCAAGTACCAAATTAAAGTTGGGGTGATGTACATCACCCCTGTGCCATCTATTTCTACTCTAGATCTCCATAGTGAGAGAAATCAGAGGTTGAAACTTGATGGTGTTCATCATGAACTTACTTGATTTTGAAAATTGAGCATACAACAATGATGCCTCAATAGAGAGGACTTCAGACAACACAATAGCCAGGCAAATAGATCAAAGATTAAGGAGTTTCAAAGAAAAAACCAGTTGACGAAAACCTTTGAACTGTGGAGCTTTGAGTCACTTTCCTTGCTTCCTCTTGCTAAACAGAACTTCTATGGACTGGATGATGAAGGTTTAGGAACTTTAGATCTAAAGATTCAACCAAATTCAGTTGAATTTCAGATCTGAAATTTTGAAGAAATATGAATTAGTTCCTTTAGGTATGGCTAGGGATTCAATTGTGCAGCATATCAGGCGCCTTCAGGTTGAGATTTGATGGAGGTATGCACCTCTATTTATAGCTGGAATTGGTTGAGCAAGTGAGTTTCCTCGTGTGCATGGCAAGTGGATTTTCTTTGCATGGGCTTGCATGATCATGTAGAAGGCCCAAACTCAATTGCATTTGCATGCTGATGACCAAACAACTTGAAATGGACGTGTAGTTGGCAATGCATAAGCTTGTGCATGGAATTCTAACATGTTATGCATAATTGAACTTAAAACTTCACCTCTTCGAAAATGCCACTTGAAAAATTGAGACATAGGCATGTGGGTAATGGTTGGAACAAAACTCATTTGGAGTGTGGAAATTTATGAAAACAGGCCATGAAGTTCATAGTGCAAAACATGCCTTTGAGAATTTTGCCAAGCCCTTCTGTTTTGATGATGCAAGCCTCAAATGGAAAAACTTCCAACATCAAAGTTGTAGGTATTTTCAAGACAATCAAAATGGACGTACATTTTGCATCATTTGGATTTTTTATGAAGGAGTTATGGGCACTTGAATTTGGACTTTTTTGCCTTTCAATGCATTTGGTCCAAAGTGACCTATAATGTTTTGCATTATCACATGTATTTATTTTGAGATTTTTAAATTTTGTTCAACATAAAATTTGAAGTAGACATCTTAAGCTTTCCAATTCATTTGATTCCACCTCAAAATCATAAAAAATGAATGAGTTATGTTCTTGGGAAGTTGACCCAAAATTAGGGTTTCAGTCAAAATGACCTATAATGTCTTAGAATAGGAGATGACCTTACAAGCTTCAAATAAACTTTTGATGAACATGAAAGCTGTTCATATTGTCCTTAAGAACATTGTTGCTTTTGGGACCATCTCCATTTGACCAACACATAAAAAGTTGAGTCTTAGTGCATTTCAAAATAGTCAGATGAATTGACTGATCAACTTTCCTAGTCCATAACTCACACCTTGATGAATTGATGATTGAGGACACTCAAATAAGTTCAAATATGCATGAAATTATGAATTAAAGAACTTCCATTGATTGTATTTGACCATGGGCTGAGGTTGTTTCATTAGCAAGGCATTGTGGGTGATCAGATGAATTAGGGTTTCTTTGGGAGACAAACCTCAAACCCTTTGACTTGCTTTGATCAAAATGATGAATTGAGATACTTGGGAGGCATATTTGGTGGATGAGAGCTTTGGGAACCATTACCATTCTTGTTTTCATCTTCTCTTGACCATATCTTTGCACAAAGGACCTCCTTGAAGCTCTTGACTTTGTGATTGCTCAAGCTACAAACAAAAGATGTTAGTGACATATTTTTGTGCTTTTGGTTAGTGAATAAAGATGATAAGAGCAATAATATACAATTCAATCATACTTGGTGATCTCAAACCACTCACAAGAGGTCCCACCCAAAGGCAAGGGGAACCAAGATGCTTATGATCCTTGAGGCTTTGCAAATGCAATGTTATGATGCCATGAGGGATCTTAGGGACAAAAATTGGGGTCTTACAGATGCCCCTATTTAAGTTCATTCTAGCCGGAGAAGTGAAGGTTAAAATCTTCGTCTCGACGGGGTAGAATGGGCTTAAATAATAACAGAGAGACGAATTTTTGGTCCCTAAGAGACCTCATGATGCAAATGTATGTATGCAAAAATGTAATATTCTGTGGAGATATGTGTCCATAAAGAAAGAAAAGAAATCAAGAGAAGCTGACAATTCGTCTGAGTAATTTACTCCATGGGACAGAGACTCTGGGACTCTTATGGGGATAAGAAAAGGAATAAAATGCGTGAGCAGGTCACGACTTGAAACCTGGGGAGCAGAAATCGATGGAAAGACCCGAGCTGACTCAAAGGCGCATGTATTAGGGAATATGCCAATACAGCAAAAGTTATTCATAACGGATACTCCGGATAAAAATCCGGACTATGGCTGGGAGAATCCACTAAGGGACTTTGCTGGGGAAAACCCAAACAAAACTCCTCTGGGGAAGCAACAGGATGAGGTATTACCGGTTACTGGGTAATAAGCTCAACGAGACATGTGATCTGAACACCGATATAAGGGTGAGAGGACAACATGCTCAGGAAGAATGAATATCTAAGACCGGTATAAGGGTGAGAGATATCAAACATCCGAAATCATCTGAGGAAGACCTAAAAAGGTATATCTCAACTCAGGAAAACCTGACTCCGCAAGGAGACAAAAAGTCATAACAGGGAGCAGGGTGGAAGGAACACCAGGGATACCGGTTACTGGGCATATAATAGGTGACCAACCAAAGCGTGAATTAGGGAATATTCCCAAGACACTCATCATCCAAAAGAGGGCTAAAAGCAAACTAGATTATAGGATGGACATTCGATTCCAAAAAAGGGATACAAATCTTACTCGACTGGGGAAGAATAAAAGGCTTCGACCAAAGAGTGCATGAGACATGTCATCTATTACCGTAAGAACGTAGGTAACATACTCGCATGAAGGATTATCCACAACCGACTACTAGGTAAATAAAAGATAAATCGACCGGAAAGAAAGGACATCGGGATACCGAATACTGGGTATATAATGATGATCAATCCAGGGGAGAACCAATCGTCACCAACAACAAAGGGTAGACGAGAGATGACTTGTTGGGGGATAAATTGCTTGATCGGAGCAATTATCCAAGAGATATATCACCGGGCGTGAAGGACTTATCAATACCGAATATTGGATAATGATAACCGTCAAGGAGGGGATTACATCTACTGGATACTGGGTAGAAAACCACGGACAAGTAACCGTCATCGATTAGGATGAACGAAAGGTTAACTCTGCAAGGGGATGAAATAGGGTTTACAACTACCGGTATAAAGGTAGAAAACCACAGATTCCGCCGGGACGAAGATGGATAATTACTGGTTACTGAGCAGCTATTCATCTATACCACAGGGGAGTGCAGGGAACAGTCATAAGAAGCCAGTCTAGGATCAAACTAGATAGGCACGCTGAAACAAAGCTTGTCCCTATGAGGATATAACTCAATGGGGAAGTCCATCCCAATGTATGTGTTGGGAGACAACAGAAACAACCATTATCCACGAGGATATAACTCGATGGGGAATATGGAAGGAAAGATAGACACTTTTTGCTTAAGGGGATGACTCTATATGGGGAGATCAGACACCGACATCTGCTTGGGGAAATGTATTACCAACTAGCAGGGGATAACAAACAAAGATATATGGTAAAGAGTGCAATCATGAATATCTGAATGTTTGAAAATTATATGCACTCATGCGTGGTTTATATATGATGAATGCTGACAAACAAACATTTCTAACACAAACATGGTCCAAAGAATAAGTACACAAACATTCGGTACTACATCTCGAGAGAGAAAGCCAGGACCACAGAGATCTCTGCAGGGGAATGAGCATCCATCATTCCAACTGGGGCAAAGTCGTTACACATATGAGCTCCAATGTAGAAGCAGCTCCACTGGGGAAGTTATCCAAGAGGAGGATGGAATGCTGTGGGGAAGACCTGCCAACATCAGAAGTTTTCAAGGGTCATCAAATACTGTCCCAAATAATGAGATCACATCTGTTGGGGAGGAAGGAATGCTGCTCTGCTGAAGGAAAGAGGGATGAATAATCTTACCCAACACTCTGCTTGAGAGAAAGAACCATAAAAGGTTTCGGAGGAAGAGGACACAAGCATTCCAGGAACATGAACAAATGTCTTACCCTGTCGAGAATCTTACCATCCTTGGGAGAGTATTGAAGACATCCACAGTATCCCTTTGTCATTGTGAATATTCACCCCTTTTAGAAAACAAATTATGAACGATTTGATTAAAACAATGATGTTTTTTTCAATTAAAACATGTAAAACATTTGTTGAAATAGAAACAAATAAGAATACAAATAATTGGATAAAGGCTCTGATAACACGAAATTATATCACATTTTAAGACTTAACTTAATTAGATTATATTATCATTTACTTTAATTTATCCCATTTTATCAGATATTATGCAGTATTTCTTTTCTATTTACATCAGGTACCCATTTTGAAGCAAAAGTGAAAAAGGGAAGAAAAGGAGGTGTAAAAAGCAATAAAAAGGAAACAAATAACCAAGACCAAGCCCAGCCCAAAGAAAGCGCACGTTGCCCCTGTGACGGGCGTCACAAGGAGTGTGACGAGCGTCACACTAAAAGCACTCCTGTGACGAGCGTCACACATGGTGTGACGAGCGTCACACATGGTGTGACGAACGTCACACCAGTCCCCTATATTTTTGGCGCAAGGAACTCAACTGACCACGTTGAAGCCTACTTCCACGCACGCTTAACCCTCGGAACGAGACCACGCACACGGAAACCCTTGAAAAGTAGTTACACCAGCAGCTGTATAAATAGCAGCTAATTGGGAACTTTCAACCACACAGCTTTTGCACGCTCAGTTTTGCGGAAGCTCTGCCAAATTTATTTTTCACGCCTTTGCTTAATTTTCTTCCTTTCCAACATTGTTCATTTTATTTATTTCTTTTGCAAGTTTTACTTTCTCTTTTCCCCTTGCAATTTATCTTCCCCGTTTTTAGCTTTTAGATATTTTTCGCGTAGTAGTTTCTACACCGGAAACTACTGTGCAACTTTATACCGGATTTAACCTTACGTTATATTCCAGTTTTATTTCCTTGATTTAATTTACTGTTTAATTGAAGAATCCAAGAACAAATCCTACCGGCTTGTGGTGGAGTGTTCAAGACCATTGTATTACGCATTCAGGTTCTTTAATCGTTATTTAATTTTTAATGTTTTATTCTATTGTTTATTCATATTGCCTGCCTGGAATGAGTCTGTTTATGCATGATATAAATTCTTATTTATTTAGCATGTCTGGCTAATTTGCCTAGGTATCGGTATGTAAAGTAAGCAGAAAAAGGGGTCGAGACTGAGTCGGCCTATCTAAACTTAAAATTAGAATCAATCTTTTTACGGTCTCAACTTACAGGTTTAATAACAAGATTTTTTACAAAAAGTAAAGAACATAAAGAAGTTAAAACCAACAGAGCGAGAGTTTGAGGTTTTGACTGGACAGTGTGAGTTAGGCATTAATTCTAGATCAGGGCGAGAGCAAGTTTTAGAGTCAATTAAATTCTGACCTTTTCCAAAAAGTATTTTTAAAGATCGAATGTGAGGACGAGAGTTAAGCATTTGGATTTAATCATATAACCTAAGTCAACAGAGCGAGAGTTTGAGATAAGGGTGTTTAAAACGGTCAGTATTTTCTTAAAAAGAGTTTCTGCAACTTTATTGCTTTCAAAATATGGTTTTTGACTTAATTATAAGTGACAGCAACATTAATATAAAATCATGGTTTATTCAACAGAGCGAGAGTTTGAGATAAAACCTTTAACCAATAAAGTTAACTGAAACGATTTATTTTAAAAACCTGGAAACCGACAAAGACTTGATTCCCTAGTTTTGACGAACTACATACCGATATCCGTTTTATTGATATTTAATCTAGATATTAGTTTAGCTCTTAGTTTTTCCCCAAACAATCAAACATTTTCACCTTAGATTTACGTAGTAACTTTAGATAACGGTATATCGATTCATAAGTCCCTGTGGGATCGATATCTTTTAAAACTACGCGATAGAACTGTGCACTTGCAGTTTGTATCCCATTCTCGACTCACACAGTCGAGCGATCAAGTTTTTGGCGCCGTTGCCGGGGACTTTTATTCAATCGATATCGTAACTCTTCCGTTACGCTGTAGAGACTAAGGTTTCTTTTTCCTTCTATTCTTTCTTTCGTTGATTTGTATGCCACGCACTCGCTCTCAAGGCGAACCGCTCTATTTACGAATCAACGATATCGAACTATATCTCCGAGTCTTACGACGAATTCGGGAATATCGTGCTGAAAACAATCTCCCTCCTATAAACCTTCCTGATATCAAAAACATTTTTCCTTCTTTAACCGAGATGGCAGAACCAGCTCGTGCTCTTAGAGATTACGCCGCTCCATCGCAAGATGAACCGCATTCAAGTATTGCTCCGCCCGCAATCGAAGCAAACAACTTTGAACTTAAACCTTCGTTGTTGCAGGCTGTGCAACAGAACCAATTCTCTGGAAATCTTACCGAAGATCCAAACCTTCATTTATCCGTATTTGTTCAATACGCTGATACTGTTAAAGCTAATGGTGTCACTTCAGAGGCAATTCGACTTCGTCTTTTTCCTTTCTCATTAAGAGATAGCGCTAGAAGATGGCTTCAATCTCTCCCTTCCAACTCAGTCACCACATGGAACGAGTTGAAGAAAGTTTTTCTTGCCCGATATTTTCCACCAAGCAAAACAGCTATGTTAAGAGCCCAGATAAACGGATTTAAACAGAAAGACAACGAGTCTCTTTTCGAAGCATGGGAAAGATACAAAGACATGATGAGACTTTGCCCACACCATGGTTTGGAAGACTGGTTAGTAATTCACACATTTTATAATGGTCTCTTATACAATACAAGGTTAACAATAGACGCCGCTGCAGGTGGTGCACTAATGAACAAACCTTATGCTGATGCTTACCAGCTTATCGAGAGCATGGCCCAAAACCACTATCAGTGGGGAACCGAACGAACAACAGTGGAAAAACCTCAACCGAAAACTGGCATGTACGAGATAAGTAACCTTGATCACGTTAATGCAAAAGTGGATGCTTTGGTCCAGAAGATTGAAAGTTTAAACGTATCACCTCCAACCGCCGTGGTTGCTATAACTCAGAATTGCGAGGTCTGTGGAATCCAAGGCCACACTCCTGCGGAATGTCAACTCTTGACTGGAATCCAAACAGAGCAAGTAAACTATGCTCAAGGAAGCCCCTATTCGAATACCTATAACCCAAATTGGAAAAACCATCCAAACTTTTCATATAAGAGTAATAATGCTCTATACGCACCTGGACAGTCTCCGAATCAAACCCCATCTGTACCTCCGGGATATTAGAAACCGAATCCTAACAATAATAACCCTAGAAAATCCAACTTGGAAATCATGATGGAAAACTTTATAGCTTCCCAACAACAAACCAATAAAGATTTCTTAAACCAGAACATACACACTGGCGAACAACTTAAACAACTAGCAAGCAAAGTAGATGCCTTGGCTACCCATAACAAAATGTTAGAAACACAAATATCTCAAGTAGCTCAACAACAAGCACCTACTGCTGCACCAACTGGTACATTCCCTGGACAGCCCCAACCTAATCCGAGAAGCCAAGCTCATGCAATTATATTAAGAAGTGGAACGGAAGTGGAAGGACCGTCTGACCCAAGGATAGAAAACCAAAACCCTAAGAAATCTACTGAGGAAAGTGAACCTAAGGAAAAGGAAGAGAGTAATAAGGATACCCTAGAAAAGAAGGAACCTTATGTACCTCCACCACCTTACAAACCACCTATACCTTACCCTCAAAGGCTTGTTAAAACCAAAGATGTAGGCCAATTTAGAAAATTTGTCGATCTCCTTAAACAATTAAACGTTACAATTCCGTTTACCGAAGCTATTACGCAGATGCCCTCATATGCTAAATTCTTAAAAGAAATTCTTTCTAATAAAAGGAAACTTGAGAATAGCGAAACCGTTACACTCCCTGCCGAATGTAGCGCTATAATCCAAAATATGCCCCCTAAACTCAAGGATCCGGGTAGCTTCTCTATACCCTGTCACATAGGAAAATTTGTCATCGACAAAGCCTTATGCGATTTAGGAGCCGGAATTAGCGTTATGCCTTTATCCATATGTAAGAGACTGGAAATGGGAGAATTAAGACCGACCAAAATGTCTGTGCAATTAGCAGATCGTTCCATCAAATATCCTGTAGGAATCCTTGAAAACGTTCCCGTACGCATAGGTCAGTTTTACATTCCCACTGACTTCACAATTATGGACATTAGAGAAGATGATACTACACCTATTATACTAGGAAGACCATTCTTAGCAACTGCCGGTGCAATCATAGACATAAAACGAGGAAGACTCACCTTCGAAGTAGGTGAAGAGAAAATTGAATTCATTCTTTCCCAATTCTTGAAAGCACCTGCAATAGAAGATACATGTTACTTCATGGATATCATCGATGAATGCATAAAAGAAGCAGAGTCAGGAGAAGACAAATCATCAGACTATCTTTTAGAAGACAAATCTAAACAATGCTTAGCAATAACACCGGACCCTACGCAGTGTCTTAACAAACCAACCCCTGATTTGAAAACACTTCCCAAAAATCTGAGATATGAATTCCTAGACTTAGAACTTGAACGACCTGTGATAGTCAATGCAGATCTAGGAAGACTCGAAACAGAAAAACTCCTACATATCTTAAGAAAATATCCAACCGCACTAGGATACCACATAACCGATCTTAAAGGAATAAGCCCTTCTATTTGTATGCACCGCATCATGTTAGAAGAAGACGGTAAAACCTCTAGGGAACACCAGAGAAGACTAAATCCGATCCTAAGTGAGGTAGTAAAGAAAGAAATAACCAAGTTATTGGAAGCAGGTATTATATATCCTATATCTGATAGCAAATGGGTCAGTCCTGTACACGTTGTACCAAAGAAAGGAGGCATAACCGTTATTGAAAACGAAAAACGAGAAACTATAACTAAACGAATCGAATCGGGATGGAGAATGTGCATTGATTATAGAAAACTAAACAAAGCAACCCGAAAAGATCATTTCCCTTTACCATTCATTGACCAAATGTTAGAACGATTAGCTAAACATTCACATTTCTGTTATTTAGACGGTTATTCAGGCTTCTTTCAAATACCAATTCACCCTGATGACCAAGAAAAGACAACATTCACATGCCCTTTTGGTACCTTCGCTTATAGACGAATGCCGTTTGGTCTGTGTAATGCCCCTGCAACTTTTCAAAGATGCATGATGGCAATTTTCGCCGACTTTCTCGAAAACATCATGGAAGTATTTATGGATGACTTTTCTGTATACGGACAAAGTTTCGAAGAATGCCTTGAAAACCTGGAAAGAGTTCTTGAGCGATGTGTAAAAGTAAACTTAGTACTTAATTGGGAAAAGTGCCACTTTATGGTACAAGAAGGCATTGTTTTGGGACACATCATCTCGAACAGAGGAATTGAAGTAGACAAAGCCAAAATAGAGGTAATCGAAAATCTTCAACCCCCAAGAACCGTGAGAGAAGTACGAAGCTTTTTAGGACACGCCGGTTTTTACCGACGATTCATCAAAGACTTCTCTAAGATAACTAAACCCTTAACCGGACTATTAATGAAAGATGCTGAATTCATATTCGACGATAACTGTTTAAAAGCATTTCAAACTCTTAAACAAGCATTGATCTCCGCACCCATTATGCAGACACCAGACTGGAATGAACCATTCGAAATAATGTGCGATGCCAGTGATTATGCTGTAGGTGCTGTTTTAGGACAAAGAAAGGATAAAAAGCTTCATGTTATATATTACGCTAGCAGAACCCTGGATGAAGCGCAGATGAATTATGCCACAACCGAGAAAGAACTCCTAGCAGTGGTATTTGCGCTAGATAAATTTCGTTCTTACTTGGTAGGAGCCAAAATAATAGTTTACACTGATCACGCTGCTATCAGGTACCTTCTAACAAAAAAGGATGCTAAACCTAGACTCCTAAGATGGATCTTGCTACTACAAGAATTCGACTTAGAAATCAAGGACAAGAAAGGAACTGAAAACGTAGTAGCAGACCACCTCTCTAGACTTGAGAACCTTGAACCAGAAAGAACATCCATTAATGATGATTTCTCGTATGACAAACTCATAGCTACTTTGGAAGAGAACAACTCCGACATGCAAGTAGAAACCACCTTAGCTATATCTGTCATACCATGGTACGCTGATCTAGTCAATTATTTAGCTGCCGGAATAATTCCACCTACTTTATCTTACCAGCAGAAGAAAAGATTCTTCCACGACATAAAACACTATTACTGGGATGATCCCTTACTTTTCAAAAGAGGCCCCGATGGTATTTTCCGTCGATGTGTACCCGAAGAAGAGGTAGAAAATATAATCCAACACTGTCACTCTGCGCCTTATGGTGGACACACAAGTACATCCAAGACCTGCTCTAAAATCCTACAAGCTGGCTTTTATTGGCCAACTATATGGAAGGACGTACATGCGGCTATTAAGGAGTGTGACAGATGTCAACGCACGGGAAACATATCTAGACGTGACGAGATGCCACAAAAAGGTATTTTGGAAGTAGAGATTTTTGACGTGTGGGGGATAGACTTCATGGGACCATTTCCACCCTCCTTCGGTAACAAATACATACTCGTGGCGGTTGACTACGTATCAAAGTGGATCGAAGCTATAGCTTCTCCAACTAATGACACCCGAGTAGTAACTAGACTCTTTAAAAATATAATATTTCCGAGATTTGGCATCCCAAGGATAGTAGTCAGTGATGGTGGATCGCACTTTATATCCAAGGTACTCGAAAAACTACTACTTAAATATGGAGTGAGACATAGGATAGCAACACCTTACCACCCTCAAACCAGTGGACAAGTGGAAGTATCTAACAGAGAAATCAAGCAAATACTAGAAAAAACGGTCGCCACTTCAAGGAAAGATTGGTCATTGAAACTACCAGAAGCTTTATGGGCATACCGAACTGCTTATAAAACCCCCATAGGGACGACCCCATTTAAGCTCATTTATGGAAAATCCTGTCACCTCCCGGTAGAATTAGAACATAAAGCCTATTGGGCTATTAGAAATTTAAATATGAATTACAAAGCCGCCGGTGAAAAGAGAATCCTTGACATAAACGAATTAGAGGAACTCAGAAGAGACGCCTATGAAAATGCCAAAATCTATAAAGAAAGAACAAAACAATGGCATGACAAACGTATATCAAGGAAAATCTTCAAGCAAGGCGACGCAGTACTTTTATTTAACTCCAGACTAAAATTATTCCCGGGAAAACTACGATCCAGATGGTCAGGACCTTTCCATATCACTAAAATCTTTCCCAGTGGAGCGGTAGAAATAAAAGGACAATCTACAGAACCGTTCACCGTAAACGGGCAACGTCTGAAACATTATCACTATGCGGAAACCAACGAAGATTCTCAAATTCTACACTTAGACGAAACGCCCCCAGGACTCATAGACTATATTTAACAGTTTCTTTGTCGAGCTTGCGACATTTAAACAAAGCGCTTAGTGGGAGACAACCCGCAAATTAATTTGCTATTTTATTATTTTGTTATTATTATCATTTCTCTATTTTTCTCTTAATTATTCTTTTAATTTCTATTTAGTATTCATTATTGATTTATTCAAAAAGAAAAAAAAATATATCCATATAATAATAATAATTCTTTTTCTTCTTTCGGCATTTGGCCAAATCCTGACTTAAACTCATGTTTTCTTTTCTCTAGTTAACATTAACCAGATGGGACATTTTGACCGTATGGGTATCAAGTTCAGAGGAATGGCTCAGAAACGAAGGTTTGAAGAACTAGCCACTAGAGAGATGCTACCTAGTTTATATGCTGATGATTGGGCTATGACTGCCCTTGGACTGAGACAGAGTGTCCTGTTTTTGCTGAATCAGATAGGATGGGAGACCTCCCCTATCCTGAGACATTTCACCACCTACCGGAGACTCACACTAGAATTCCTTAGTTCATTAATCTATCTACCTAGCCATGGAAAAGGAATTACCAGAGGATTTATCCAGTTCAGAATGTTCAACATGGAGTACCAATTTAATATTAGAGACTTCACCAACCTTTTGGGTTTTCCTACCTCCTTTGATACATTCACTATAAGCCAGGAAGAACTTTTTGAATATAGAGAGCTGGAACACTTTTGGGGTAAGCTGACTGGAAATGATGAGCCCGAAGAACATGAGTTTCTCTCTGGAAACATACATAACCCGGCTTTTCGCTATTTCCATAAGATCCTGACCCACACTTTATTTGGGAAGAAGCCAAATAGTACTTCAGTTTCACGTGATGAACTCTTCATCATATTTTGTGCTTCCCAGAACCGTCCAGTAAACGGTGCTACTTTTATGTTAGCTAATTTGGACCACCTTATCCAGGATGAGCGAGCACCCATTAGAATAGGTGGCCTGATAACTATGATAGGTAATGCTATTGGATTACGTCAGCCTATGCTTGACCTGAACCCTTTTTGTGGCATTACTACTCTGAGTATACCTTTCCTCTTCAACACTATGTTTATAGCAAACATAGGGTCTGATGAGTTCGAGCTTATTATTGATAACCAGGTTCTCTGCCTATTCACCATGCCCGATCCTAGAACTAGTGTTCATAACCAAAGGAACTGGCTCTATAACCTGAATGAAACCCCAACTCCTGCTGGATCCACTGAATCCATCCAGGATTATGAGATTTGTGATGACTATGAGCACTATGTTGACCATATCTCTCTTGCTGAATCTGACCCTCAGACTCCATCCGGCTACTATGATATTGATCCTCCTCCTCAGCCTGTCCTGACCGAAGAATCAGCCATGCCTGATCTCCGACATCATATGCCAGGAACAGATATTAAAACCGTCATTGAAGCTTTGATGTCAGAACAAAACGCCCTCAGGGAAGATTTCCACAGCTTGAGACTTGCAGTCCTAGAACACATGAGCAGCACGGCAAGTCAGTTACGTATGTTACGGCATCATGTTAACTCTTTTGCTCCTCCGGCCAGAGATCCGAAGATAGATGGAATTTAGTTATTTTTCTTTCTAAGTTATTTAGTTTTAGGCTAGATTTTTTTTTCATTAATGTTGTTTGAATTCATGTTTATTTCTATTTCATTTCATTATTTTCCCTTCCTGTAATACATTATGATCCTTTTTATTGAAGCTGTTTAGTTAATTTTATTATGCAATGCCTGTTACGCTCTACTGTTGTTACCCATTATTATTATACAAAGCAAGTAAGCATGCACAATGCATTAAAATTGCATACTAAAAAATGATCATAAGCAAAATGAAACATTTAAATACCTACCAAAGTGATTCTGTGAAGCGCTACTAAGCCTTGCCAAAAAGGAGGTGTGACGAGCGTCACACACTCCATGACGAACGTTACACTTTAATTCTTTACATTCCCCATTCATTTTTCATTTACCACACTTAATTACTTTTCAACCACTTTTTCTTTCAATCTTCCAATCCTTCTCCTATAAATACCTACCAAAACTTCCTTCATTCACCACAAAACAATTCTCTCATATCAAATACATTTCTTTTTCTTTCCAAATCATCCCTTCAAAAATTCATCAAAATGGCGGGAAATCAAAATTTCGGAAATATCATCTTCCGATCCGGAGATGACGACTATCAGCAAGAGCAATTCGAGCGCTTCCAGCAGCGAGGCGTCGCTCCCACCAGGTACCCCGATTTAACTTGCTTGCAACAATTAGGCTTACTCCAAGGTATCGAGTGGATGCTCCGTAAAGCCAATTTAACCTTCCTTTGCACTCATAACCAACCCACCTACCCTTCCCTAACCTTAGAATTCCTAAGTTCTTACGACTACACCACTCCCGCCGGTGAAGGTGAATTTCTAACCGGTACGGCAACCTTCCGTATGTTTAACACCGAGTACTCTCTAACCCAACGCGAATTGAGTGCCATGCTACAATTTCCCACAGAAGGTCTGCTGCATGCCAGAATCCCTCCAACCTCAAACTGGAACACAGTTCTAGTTTTCGACCTTTTTAAGAAAATTTCCGGTATAAATACCTACAACTGGGAAGAACTCCTTCTCTCCCACATCCATAACCCCACCATCCGTTATTTTCTCTGTATCCTGCAAAACACACTTTTTGGAAGACCAAACAACAGTAAGGTTAACTCGAAGGAGTTATTTTTCCTCCAGTGCGTTTTCGAACCGGATACTAAGGTAAACGCCGCCTCTTTTCTCTTTCATCATATCCGCACCTTATGTGCTAGAGGCCGGCAACCCTTTATAATTGGTGGATTAATAACCTCCATAGCACTTGGCCTGAACCTAGGGGATAAACTCCAAACTTTAGAATCCTTACCTCCCCTGTCTATGGATATCAGCTATTGCCGCTCCAGCCGCCTGATTAAAAACAGAGTAGGCGGAGGCTATTATCTTATGGTGAACAACCAAGCAGTCCCAAGTGTTGTGCTACCCAATACCACCCTAACCGATGTCACAAACCCGGACCGCCACCTCTACGATCTTAGCGCTCCTGAAACCACCGAGCCTTCACAAACAAACCAGCAAACAGATGAGTTTGCAGAAATGGAACAAGGTGATCATCCGCCAACACAACAATCAGTCCCGCTAAACCCTTCCAGTAATGCAGCCGGCCCATCCTCCCAACGTCGTCGACGAAGACGACCTGCGACCAACGACGACATTATGGATGCTATCGATGGTATGCAGGCACATAATGCAGATATGATGCAGATGATGCGTCAAATGCAACAGCAACAGGATGCTCGGAATGCCATAACCGACCAGCGGTTTACTGAGTTGTTCAACAGGTTCGACAACTTAGACATCCGTCAAAGATCACCAGGTCCAAGAACCAGAGGCGGAAGGCAGCCTTAGTTGTTATTTTCTTTTTCCTTTCCATCTTGTATTTCATTTCCTTAAAACATTGAGGACAATGTTTAGTTTAAGTATGGGGGGGAAACAATATTCTTTCCATTCTCATTTTTTTCAAGTATGCTATTTTCCCTTTCATTGTTATTTCCCTTTCTTATTATGAAAAAAAAAAAATATTATTATAATATATATTTAGTTTAAGTTAAGTTCCTAAGTGTGAAAATTTTCTATTATCTATTCCCCTCAATTTCCTGAGCCATAACAAAAATTTTAACACACCCAATAAATATAAAGGTCGCCTACTCTATAAAATTTGAGTGAAATCAAAACAAAATCATTACCATAACAACGCTCTGAGAACCTCAATATGTTAGATCAGGATAAGTACCTATTATACCGATTCCTTGAACTTTTAGTTCTATGGCAACCCCAAGTAGTTTATACAGAAGTCAGCACCATCTTAATAGCAAACTACGTGGAGAGCCGATGAATATAAGTGAATGATCCCCAAAGTAACCTAAGATACATAAATATATCAAGAAACGCACTAATTAAATTAGGTGATCTTTACCAGATCATTTAATCTAAAGGTTGCAGATCATGCAAAAGCACAATACGAAAGACCCATTACGAGTTGGTTCAGTAGGAATCTGGTACTGAACTTGGTAGGGCGGACTACGGTTCGATCCCCCGCAATTTGCAATGGACTGAATAATGAAGTTATCCGACTTATGTACCAGAACTTCTAGCTAAAAGCGGATCATAATCACTAACCGGTTACTCCACTATGTGCGCGAAAAGATAAAGGGCTTAATGTGATTTCGCTAGAATGAAAACGGGTAAAATAAGACTAAAGGAACCAGGATAGCTATCATAGTGTACTTGAAACTGATTGGCATAAGGTAGGGTTATCTAAGTTGTAACGGTAGTTGTTGATGTCAAGATTAAACTCAAGTCCTCCTAAACAAAAATCCATTGGCAACCTAGTACGAATTGATGTGTGCTTTAAAATTTCATCTGGCTAAAACTTTTACTATACTGAATTTTGCTTGAGGACAAGCAAAGATTTAAGTATGGGGGAGTTTGATAACACGAAATTATATCACATTTTAAGACTTAACTTAATTAGATTATATTATCATTTACTTTAATTTATCCCATTTTATCAGATATTATGCAGTATTTCTTTTCTATTTACATCAGGTACCCATTTTGAAGCAAAAGTGAAAAAGGGAAGAAAAGGAGGTGTAAAAAGCAATAAAAAGGAAACAAATAACCAAGACCAAGCCCAGCCCAAAGAAAGCGCACGTTGCCCCTGTGACGGGTGTCACAAGGAGTGTGACGAGCGTCACACTAAAAGCACTCCTGTGACGAGCGTCACACATGGTGTGACGAACGTCACACCAGTCCCCTATATTTTTGGCGCAAGGAACTCAACTGACCACGTTGAAGCCTACTTCCACGCACGCTTAACCCTCGGAACGAGACCACGCACACGGAAACCCTTGAAAAGTAGTTACACCAGCAGCTGTATAAATAGCAGCTAATTGGGAACTTTCAACCACACAGCTTTTGCACGCTCAGTTTTGCGGAAGCTCTGCCAAATTTATTTTTCACGCCTTTGCTTAATTTTCTTCCTTTCCAACATTGTTCATTTTATTTATTTCTTTTGCAAGTTTTACTTTCTCTTTTCCCCTTGCAATTTATCTTCCCCGTTTTTAGCTTTTAGATATTTTTCGCGTAGTAGTTTCTACACCGGAAACTACTGTGCAACTTTATACCGGATTTAACCTTACGTTATATTCCAGTTTTATTTCCTTGATTTAATTTACTGTTTAATTGAAGAATCCAAGAACAAATCCTACCGGCTTGTGGTGGAGTGTTCAAGACCATTGTATTACGCATTCAGGTTCTTTAATCGTTATTTAATTTTTAATGTTTTATTCTATTGTTTATTCATATTGCCTGCCTGGAATGAGTCTGTTTATGCATGATATAAATTCTTATTTATTTAGCATGTCTGGCTAATTTGCCTAGGTATCGGTATGTAAAGTAAGCAGAAAAAGGGGCCGAGACTGAGTCGGCCTATCTAAACTTAAAATTAGAATCAATCTTTTTACGGTCTCAACTTACAGGTTTAATAACAAGATTTTTTACAAAAAGTAAAGAACATAAAGAAGTTAAAACCAACAGAGCGAGAGTTTGAGGTTTTGACTGGACAGTGTGAGTTAGGCATTAATTCTAGATCAGGGCGAGAGCAAGTTTTAGAGTCAATTAAATTCTGACCTTTTCCAAAAAGTATTTTTAAAGATCGAATGTGAGGACGAGAGTTAAGCATTTGGATTTAATCATATAACCTAAGTCAACAGAGCGAGAGTTTGAGATAAGGGTGTTTAAAACGGTCAGTATTTTCTTAAAAAGAGTTTCTGCAACTTTATTGCTTTCAAAATATGGTTTTTGACTTAATTATAAGTGACAGCAACATTAATATAAAATCATGGTTTATTCAACAGAGCGAGAGTTTGAGATAAAACCTTTAACCAATAAAGTTAACTGAAACGATTTATTTTAAAAACCTGGAAACCGACAAAGACTTGATTCCCTAGTTTTGACGAACTACATACCGATATCCGTTTTATTGATATTTAATCTAGATATTAGTTTAGCTCTTAGTTTTTCCCCAAACAATCAAACATTTTCACCTTAGATTTACGTAGTAACTTTAGATAACGGTATATCGATTCATAAGTCCCTGTGGGATCGATATCTTTTAAAACTACGCGATAGAACTGTGCACTTGCAGTTTGTATCCCATTCTCGACTCACACAGTCGAGCGATCAGGCTCAAATTTATTTGATGGAATGGTAGTCTGCAGATGGCAAGACTCCATAGATCTTTACAAATTTGAAATTGGTGATATATATTGAAAAAGGGCTACATTGAACATAATGACCATTTCTCCACCAATTCTGAACCCGATGTATTTGAAGCTTTGGTTGATGATGAATGAGTGAGAATCTTTGACGGATGGCAGTTGTAGAACAAAGTCTTGTCAGGATGCAGTTACTTGACAAATCCCTATTATTTTGCCTAGATTGCCCCAGGGTGAGGTACTCAATCTAGCGGGATATATACATTTTTTTATGTCTCTAATTTTTGCCTGGATCACGCTTTCGGGTTTTCAATCCACCGAGACGATCATTTTTGCCTAAGTCGCCCTTTCGGGTTTTCAACTTAGCGAGCCATTCTGTTTTTATTTTTAGGCGAAGTATTTCTTGACTGCATCTGAATTCATAGGACGAGTGAAATCCTCCCCATCCATAGTTGTGAGTATCAATGCACCGCCTGAAAAGGCTCTCTTAACAACATATGGACCTTCGTAGTTTGGAGTCCACTTGCCCCTGGAATCGGGCGCGAAAGACAAGACTTTCTTGAGCACAAGGTCACCTTCTCGGAACACACGAGGCTTGACCTTCTTATCAAAAGCTTTCTTCATCCTTTATTGATATAACTGTCCATGGCACATGGCAGTCGATCTCTTCTCTTCAATCAAATTCACTTGGTCATAACGACTCCGAACCCATTCAGCATCAGTCAACTTGGCTTCCATCAAAACTCTCATTGATGGGATCTCCACCTCTACTGGGAGCACAACCTCCATGCCATAAACGAGAGAGAAAGGGGTTGCCCCTGTTGAAGTGCGGACATATGTACGATATCCATGTAAAGAAAATGGCAGCATCTCATGCCAATCTTTATACGTGACAACCATCTTCTGGATAATTTTCTTGATATTCTTATTAGCAGCTTCAACAACCCCATTCATCTTGGGTCTGTAAGGAGAGGAATTATGATGTGCAATCTTGAATTCACTACACAACTCTTTCATCATTTTGTTGTTCAAGTTAGATCCATTATCATTAATGATCTTATCTGGCACACCATATCGGCATATGAGTTGATTCTTGATAAACTTCACAACCACCTGCCTGGTCACATTTGCGTGTGATGCTGCTTCAACCCACTTAGTGAAGTAATCAATTGCTACGAGAATAAATCTGTGTCCATTGGATGCTTTTGGCTCTATCATGCCAATCATGTTGATTCCCCACATAGAGAAAGTCCATGGTGATGAAATCACATTCAAAAGTGCCGGAGGAATATGAATCTTATCCGCATAAATCTGACACTTATGGCATCTCTTCACGTATTTGCAGCAGTCAGACTCCATTGTCAGCCAATAGTAGCTTGCTCTCAACATTTTTCTAGCCATGGCATGTCCATTGGAATGAGTACCAAATGAACCCTCATGGACCTCAGTCATCAACAGTTCTGCTTCGTGTCTATCCACGCATTTGAGCAGCACCATGTTAAAATTTCTCTTATAAAGCACAACACCATTGAGGTAGAAACTTCCTGATAATCTTCTCAGAGTCTTCTTATCTTTCACAGATGCCCCAGAAGGGTAAATCTGGCTCTGAAGGAAACACTTGATGTCATTGTACCATGGCTTATCATCTTTTACTTCTTCTACTGCAAATACATGAGCTGGTCTGTCCAAGCGCATCACAGTGATATTGGGAACTTCATTCCAAAGTCTTACCCCAATCATTGAAGCAAGTGTAGCAAGAGCATCTGCCATCCGATTCTCATCTCGAGGAATATGATAGAAGTCAACCTCAGTAAAGAATGTTGAAATCCTCCTCGCATAATCCCTATATGGAATGAGGCCAGGCTGATTCATTTCCCATTCACCCTTAATCTGATTAACAACGAGGGCCAAATCACCATAAACTTCGAGGTGTTTGATCCTAAGATCAATGCACTCCTCCAATCCCATAATACAAGCTTCATACTCAGCCATATTATTCGTGCATTTGAAAGTTAGCCTTGCTGTAAAAGGAAAATGTGTGCCCTGAGGAGTAATAATCACTGCCCCAATACCATTTCCATATTGATTTACAACGCCATCAAATACCATACTCCATCTGGAACCAGGCTCTGGCCCCTCATCGAGCGTAGGCTCATCACGATCTTTCATTTTCAAATACAGAATCTCCTCATCTGGGAAGTCATACTGAACTGACTGATAATCCTTAATTGGCTGATGTGCCAAATGGTCAGCCAAGATACTACCCTTAACAGCCTTCTGAGCTCGATACTCAATATCATACTCAGATAACAACATCTGCCAACGGGAAATCCTCCCAGTTAAAGCAGGCTTCTCGAAGATATACTTGATTGGGTCCATTCTGGATATCAACCAAGTCGTATGATTTAACATATACTAACGTAAGCGCTTAGCAGCCCAAGCCAAAGCACAATATGTTTTCTCAAGCATTGAGTATCGAGATTCACAATCAGTAAACTTCTTACTCAAATAGTAGATGGCATGCTCTTTCTTTCCTGATTCATCCTGCTGACCCAGGACATAACCTATTGAGTCTTCAAGAACCGTCAGATACATAATCAACGGTCTCCCTTCCACCGGCGGAGACAAGATCGGAGGCTTAGACAAATACTCTTTAATACTGTCAAAAGCTTTTTGGCAATCCTCGGTCCAATAGTGGGACTGATCTTTCCGGAGGAGCTTGAATATCGGCGCACATGTGGCAGTCATGTGTGATATGAATATGGAAATGTAATTCAAGCGGCCAAGAAAACCTCGGACTTGCTTCTCAGTTTTGGGCGCAGGCATCTCTTGTATTGCTTTGACCTTTGCATGATCAACCTCAATACCTCTTTCACTAATAATAAATCCCAATAGCTTGCCGGAACGGACTCCAAATGTACACTTGTTGGGATTCAGACGAAGCTTGTACTTCCTCAAACGCTGAAAAAGTTTCAACAGGTGTTCTACATGTTCAACTTCCGTTCTCGACTTAGAAATCATATCATCAACATATACCTCGATCTCCTTATGCATCATATCATGAAACAAGGTAGTCATAGCTCGTTGATACGTGGCTCCGACGTTCTTCAAATCGAAGGGCATCACTCGATAACAGAATGTTCCCCAAGGTGTGATGAATGTTGTCTTCTCCATATTCTCAGGTGCCATTTTAATCTGATTATATCCGGAAAATCCGTCCATAAATGAGAAGATATTGAACTTAGTTGTATTATCTACCAACATATCAATATGTGGTAGTGGAAAATCATCTTTCGGACTAGCTTTATTCAAGTCTCTATAGTCCACACACATTCGGACTTTTCCATCTTTCTTAGGCACGGGCACAATATTGGCCACCCATTAAGGATATGTAGAAGTCACCAGAAACCCCGCGTCAATTTGCTTCTGAACTTCCTCCTTGATCTTTACTGCCATATCGGGATGAGTTCTTCTGAGCTTCTGCTTCACAGGCACGCACTCAGGATTTAAAGGTAGGAAATGTTGTATAATATCAGTATCTAGACCAGGCATGTCTTCATATGACCAAGCGAAGACGTCATCATATTCTCGTAGCAATTCAATCAACCCCTTCTTAACAGACTCTTCCAGGAGTGCCCCAATCTTTACTTCTCGCATACAATCTTCAGACCCTAAATTGTCTGTTTCCAGATTCTCAAGATGCGGCTGAATGATCTTCTTTTCATGCTCAAGTAGATGGGTAATCTCGTCAGGAATCTCTTCAACATCATCTTCTTCCGCCTCAAATACAGGGAATTCAAAGTTGGGAGATGGTGTTGGATCATTATGTTCAATGGGTTTGATCAACCTGCATAACGATTTTAGATATAAAAGAGATTTTAGAATTCAAACAAAGCAAATCATTATGCAGATGAAAAGATTGATTTTATTCTTATTTTTAGGGTTTTATGTGATCACCAATTTCATGCAAAAACCAAAAAGGGAAAATAATTGAAAAAACAAACATTTAACATGAATTTATTGAATGAAAGTATCATTGCATTTATGCGCCAACAATGTCATCACTTCTCCCTTTGGCACGGGAGAAGGGTTTTCAAACATAATGAACATTACTTTGACTTATAGATAACTGTTGGAATATCCACAGCGACCCAATTATTGCAGATCCCTCCAAGGATGATGAAGTTGCCAGAATCCTCTTCGTCCTCTTCCAAAATGGCATCAGCCTCTTCATCCTGACCAGTGTGGATGAATCCTCCACTCTTGAACACACCTTGCTTGTTGAAGACCCCAAAAGAATAGCCTATGCCATCCCGGGACTTGTTGTCTTCTAACTCAATCATTTGCCCCAATCCAGCAGTTGCGCCATGCTCAATGGCCAACTTCGCATCTTTGTAGGAAGCAAATGAAGGAGTTCTCTTCTCAATAGGCTCAGCAATGGATAAAGCTTGGAACGAAGTTCCAACTTCATCCTCAGCATCTATGTATGAGAAGGAAGACAAATGGCTAACCAGGAGAGCCTTTTCTCCCCCTACCACCAGCAGCTTCTTGTTCTTTAAAATTTTCAGTTTCTGATGTAGGGTGGATGTCACGGCGCCTGCCTCATGAATCCATGGTCTACCTAAGAGACAGCTATACGATGGGTGAATGTCCATAACCTGGAAGGTAATCTGAAAATCACTTGGTCCGATTTTGACTGGGAGATCAACCTCACCAATCACAGTTTTGCGAGACCCATCAAAAGCCTTCACAACTACCCCACTCTACCTCATGGGAGGCCCTTGATATGACAACTTTGCGAGAGTGGTCTTCGGCAATACATTCAACGATGACCCAATGTCCACCAACACATTGGACATGGCGTCATCTTTGCAGCTCATATATATATGTAATGCCAAGTTGTGGTCTCTTCCCTCCTCGGGGAGATCAGAGTCACAAAAACTCAAATTGTTACAAGCGGTGATATTTGCAACAATGCTATCAAACTGTTCTAGCGTGACATCGTGATCTACATACGCCACATCCAACACCTTTTGTAGAGCCTCCCGGTGTGGTTCTGAATTCAATAGTAGTGACAACACAAATATTTTAGATGGCGTTTGTAGAAGCTGGTCTACAACATTGTACTCGCTCCTTTTGATGAGCCTCAGCATCTCATCACAATCTTCTTTCGTATTGCCACTCGGGCCAACAGAAGCAGGAGTTTTCAACATGGAGGTGGGCTTAGCAACAAGTGCCGAATTCGGAGTGCTCACAGCATTCCTAATCGGGGGTTCAACAAAATCAGCGTCAACACTTCCTCGAGCATCACCTTGAGGTTTCACCGGAGCTGAAAACACACGACCGCTGCGGGTCAAACCACTGACGTCAGCAATGTTTACAACAGACGAAGAGGGCAAGGGCACCTCTTTCCCACTTTCCACTGCTACAACATTGTAGCGATAAGGAACCGCCTTCTCGGAGGAGTACGGTACAGGTCCGGCTGGCTTGATAGTCAGAGCTGGAGAAACCTTCTGTTTGCTACCATCATACTTGATGACAACAGGCTCAGGTATCCGGAATACCAGAGAAATTACGTTGACTTCGAGCTCATCTTCGTCAACATTTCTATTTTGAAGGATCTCGATGACTCCTTCGTCCAACATCTCTTGAACATCTCTGTGCATCTGGAGACATCCTCTCTGATTGATAGAACAGACTCTGCATCTATCATGGTCATGCTCATAATGGCTATAATCACACAGCAAGCGATACAACTCGACCAGCGATTGCCGGATATGGCTGACATATTTGACTTTATACTTACCAGGACAGCCCTGGACCATATTAACAGACTTTCCATGCTCGGGCAATGGGTTCTTCTTCACATTCGGACCTACATCCTCAAAAAACAAAATCTCGCTTCTCACAAGGTCTTTCACCTTGGTCTTCAAGGGATAACAATTCTCCACATCGTGTCCGGGAGCACCGGAATGATACACACAATGAAGCTCAGGCTTGTACCACCACTGGGGGTTAGTAGGTACAGCGGGAGGGTCTCGCGGAGTGATTAACTTTCTATCGATCATAGATGGATAGAGTTCAGCATAAGTCATCGGAATTGGATCAAAGGTGAGCCTCTTCCACTCATAGTTGGTGTTGGCATTGTTGTTGTTATTTCGAGGTTGGTAGGTCTGCTGTTGCGGATGCTGTTGTTGTTGCTGATATTGTTGAGTTTGCGGTTGCTGATAATGTTGAGCTTCCCTGAAAGCAGGTGCTATATGAGCCACCTGATGCTGATTATTGACTGGGCGAGCAATCTTCCTCTTCACAGGGGGTCTTCTCTTGACATGGGAAGACACAACATGCGCCTCTCCCTCTTTCTTCTTTATAAAGTTTCCATATCTCTTTGTCGAAGAGCCTTCATCTCGTGTTAAGCGTCCTTCATGGACCCCTTCTTCCAATCTCATCCCCATATTCACCATCTCGGTGAAGCCTGAGGGAGAACTGGCTATCATCCTCTCATAATAGAACGAGCTCAAGGTCTTCAAGAAGATCTGGGTCATCTCTTTCTCCTTAAGGGGTGACACTATCTGAGTTGCCAATTCACGCCATCTCTGGGCGTATTCTTTGAAGGTCTCTTTCTCTTTCTGGGACATCGCCCTCAACTGGTCCCTATCCGGAGCCATATCCATATTATATTTATATTGCTTGACAAAGGCCTTGCCAAGATCATTGAAAGAGCGGATGTTCGAACTTTCCAGACCCATGTACCACCAGAGAGCGGCACCGGACAAGCTGTCCTGGAAATAGTGGATGAGCAGTTGATCATTATCAGTTTGTGTCAACATCTTGCGAGCATACATCACAAGATGACTGAGAGGGCATGTGTTTCCTTTATACTTCTCAAAGTCAGGCACTTTGAATTTTAATAGGGATCTTCACGTTGGGCACAAGGCACAACTCAGCATCACTCTTACCAAAGAGGTCCTCCCCCCTCAAAGTCTTCAGTTCCTTACGAAGCTCAAGGAATTGGTCTTTCATGTCGTCCATCTTCTCATAAACGTCTGGGCCCTCAGATGGCTCAGAATGATAGATGGTATCTTTAACCCTTGGTAAAGCGTGCATGACAGGAGGTGGCACGGACATGACCGGGCTAGATGTCGGTAAAGAAGCAAGAGTTTGAGCAAAACCCTCTGGCATGAAGTTGGCGGGCATTCCCCAAGGGAACCCGACTGGCATAGATAGCGCAAAATAAGCTGTCGCAGCAGGCACAGTAGAAGTTACGATCTCAGAAACGACCGTCCTCTGGGGAGGAGTTGAGGGTGTTGGAGAAGACTGACTCTGTGCAGCCGTGAATGACTCCATCAGGGCAGTCAATCTGGCTACCTCCTCTTTCAGCTCGCGGTTCTCTTGTTCCAAATGATCCATCAGTCTTGAAGAGTTGGCTCTGGTGTAGTACCGGTGAGTCAGCTTGTCTTCAAAATAAATGAAGAACACAAAGTTAGACCATAAGACAAGAAGCCTGGAGCAAAACCTGCTTATGCACATGATGCATGCAATGCTTGTGCATATGATTTGTTTTTTATTTCAGAGGAACTTCAGAGTTCTATTTGCAAATTTAGGGAAATATTACATTCTTATCACATATGAGAACATCTTATTAATAATATCTGGGAAATATTTTTACACCAAAGAAGTACAACATTGGTAACCAAATACAATGGAAAAGGAAAATGATCATCCTATGGATCCCTAAAAACAATCATCTAAAGCTCGGGATACAGGAAGATAAGATGCACGAAGCCTCTTCACCTCCTCCTCATAGGCTGCCTTCATATCTGCCTTCTCCTTGGCGAGTAGATCGTACTTCCTCTTCCAAAACTTGGAAGACTGGGGAAGTAGAGAAGTCCATGCATCATTAGGATCGTCAATGACCTGGTGCTCGAGAAACTCAATCAAAGCATCCTTCTCCTTAATCTGCTGAAGCAACTCTTCTCGTTCGCGGATCCAGGCACGCGAACGGTCTTCGTCTCTCAACTCCTCTACTCCTTGGTCAGGGAGGGTTGAAGGCCCAGCCACAACCAAAGGTGTAGGTCTTGGATATTCGTAAGGCATGAGGTACTCAGAAGCTCTCCTCCTAACCCAAGCAGTGTGAGGCTCTAAAGCGACACAATTCTTAGGACCCAACTCCTTCCTTCCTTTCCTATGAATCTTGCGCCAAGCGCGGACCATCCTGCCCTTCAAGCCTTGGGGATCTTTACCCTCCTGAAAGAACACACCTTCTAACAGAATGTTATTGGGTTTATCTTTTAGGGGGAACCCAAGCTGACGACGTGCCAAAACAGGGTTGTAGTTAATCCCACCACAGGTACCAAGAAGAGGTACATTGGAGAATTCACCATAAGAGTCGATAATCTGCACACCATCATACACACGGTTGTACCAAGAGATATCATCATTAGTGAGAGACATAAGTCTCGTGGACCACCGTAGACATCCCTTGTTCTCCTTGAAGGCGACCGTCTGTGGTAAGTGAGAAATAAACCACTTATACAACAGAGGCAAACAGCACACAATGGCACCACCACCCTTTGCGTTCCTCATATGCAAAGAAAAATAAGTGTCACCCAACAGAGTCGGAACGGGATTAAGAGTAGAGAAAATTCTAATAACGTTCACATCCACAAACTTGTCGATGTTGGGGAATAACACTAACCCATAGATGAGAAGTACAAATATGGTCTCAAAGGCATCCTCACTCATGGCTTTCCCGTACATAGTAGCTTGAGCAATGAGGAACTCAAAAGGGAGACCTTGAATTCCACCTTTGGTAGTCATATGAGCACCAACCAGAAATTCATCTACATGCAACATGTCAGCTATCTCTCGAGAAGTAGGAATACTCTCTAAGCCACTGAACGGCAATTGGTCTAGAATAGGTATACCCACGAGGTAGGCATACTCCTCAAGCGTATGCAAAAGCTGGAAATCCAGAAAAGTGAAGCAACGGTACAAAGGATCATAAAACTGCACCAATACACTCATCAACCCTTCATCCACCTGAGTAGTCAGAAGAGGAAGAAGCTTCCCAAAACGAGCCTTGAAACCCAAGGGATCTAATACATAGGATGTCAAATTCCTTAGTTCTTTCAAATCTGGTTGTCTGAAGCTGTACTTCTTTGTATTCCTTCTTTGTCTCTCCATGTCTAAAAATTTACAAATAGACCTCTTAAGTTCCTTGAAAATTTTCTTATTATTTTGATGATATGGATGCAAATGGGTGCATGAATGTATGAATGCAACAATCACACTTAAGGATCAAGCAAAGCACACCAAACAAAGGTCATGGGATGGATCATATTATCCTTAATATCAATCATCCATTTTGGTGGATTTTGGTTTACACCTCATCAACACCCAAGTTCCATTGATATTAAGGATACATGAACGGATCAACCATGAATCAAGGGTTTATTGCAAATCACGAGCATGGAGTCTCGGTTTAGAACCACCCAAAGGGAGTGTACTAGGGTTTAACCTGCCAAACATGTTCTACAAGAGGTTCCCATAGTCATCATCCCATCTTTCGGATATTATCGGAGAAACGACTACTCGTATTCCAAAAATATTCTCAAGAGAGACTCTTATGAGTGTAGTATCGCGTAACAATCGTATCAAATCTTACACTTGAACGACTTTCACACTACATCCTAAGAATAGGCCAAGATGGGCTTGGTAAACTAAGGTCCTTGGTTTCTAAGGTCTATATTGGAAAGAGTAATGTCTAACCACAACTACTTGTGTGACATTATTGATCCCAATATGACCTCCACCAAGTGAATGGACTTGCAAGTCAACTTGCTAAGGAATAACTCCACACAAGTCAACAAGACTATGCCATTCTCCTATCCTAAGTGCACTCAAGTTCGGGTATAGAACTCATCTCACGAAGATCACCAAGCATACAAGGAATTAATATTCAAGCAAATCAATCATTACATACAATACAATAATCCCAAATTGCACAAAAATATGTCACAAAACAATATACAACACAATACAACACAATATGAAAAGTAGGCAAAACCCACTAGGTCAATACATCATGTGTCCCCAGTAGAGTCGCCACTTTTCTGTAGCGGGGTATTCGTTACCATTAGAGATATTGACTAAATCCAAGGTAAATCATACAAGTCGAGTCGCCACCGCACTTCTATTTATCCAAAGGAATGGTTATAAAGCGAACAAAAACCTAAAAGTTTTATCGAATCAAAAACTAGTAAAAATATCAGAGATCTGGGTAAGGGGGTTGGTTATGCAATGGGAAGGTGTTAGGCACCCAAAACATCCTAGGTACTCCTAGGGAGCCCTTTTCACATTTGTTGTAAGGTTGGTATTTTTGTGAAAATTTGTTTGTGCAAACATGATTGAAGAGATGAGAAGAGAATATACAAGTTATTTACATTTTGTGTTTGGATGGATAAACCCATTGCCTACGTACCATCTTTAAAAAAGATTAGGATCAAAACCTCGTAGTTCGGGGTAAAAATCTCAAAATGAGTTGGTGAATTGATTGGTCCAAAAGCCTTAAGGTCTTTTGTTATCCAAGGGAGAAAACTCAACCTAAGACCACAAATCCACCATGTGAGGATAGCTTCAACATGCTAGTGAGGGGTTAACCCTATAATAAGCATGGAAGACTCATTGTCCATCACTAAGGATATAGGTGAGCATTACATCTACCTCAAGGATAACTCAAACCTAATAGCTAAAGGTTATGAAAAATTTGATTAAGAAGGTGGCCATTGAAACCACAAAAAGACATTTAAATGGGTTGTATTTACCAATGAAAAGTATTTACAAAATGGTCAAAGTTGTCTTAGAAGTTCAATTCAAAATAAGTGTTATGAAAAGAAAGTTTGAAAATCAAAAGCATAAGGCTTAGGTTTCTAATGTTGAAAACAATTGTTAAATGTTTGCACAAAAGTTTTGGCTGGGGTTAGAGTGGAGAGAAGAAGAAGAATGGTTAAAGTCCTAAACATACAAGAGGTAAAGGATAAAGAATAAGACCACAATGGAGTTCCCCTCTTGAGATCATATTGATGATCCAAGTAGCTCCCATCCTTTGGAATAAACAATCACATAAGCATAAACTCAAGCAATCAACAATCAAATGAACCCTTGGAAAGCTCCTTAATGCATTATGGGTCTCTCCCTCTTTTGGAAGCTCATGGTAATGGTTCCTCAATTTGGATCAAGTTGGAATCCCTAGCACAAGAACACACACATCAAAAAGTTCTATAAAACAAATGAGGAATGGACAAGAGGAGTTTAGAAGTTGGTCCTTTCAAAGTCATCTTCAATATTAAGCATTCTAAAGGCCTAATGCCTATTTGCTCTTTGACTTTTATAGCACTCTAAAGGCCCAATGCCTAGTTGCTCTTTGACTCCAAATTTGCATAGGGAAAGTCCTAAAGTCTAAGTCCATTTGTCCATTTCTTTGCATTTGGTCCACAACAAACAAACAAAACACAAACACAAAAGTATATACACAATTATGTGCTCAAGTGAGCAAAAGGCAAATTGCATTAACATAAACATGTGCCCAAGTGAGCAAAGGAAAAAGCAAATGAATAATATGTACAAGAATAGTAAATTGCATAAATGTAAAGTGCAAAAAGTAAATGTTAGTGGTTAATGATTAGTGTTAGTAGTTAGTGTGCCACAAGGCAAATTTAGCGCTATGTTAAGCAATCGTAATTGGACTTATGTAGAAGTCACAACTATCTGAGGCCGGTCAATAATAATGTAGGCAACAACATAAGTTAGAAGTCTTGATTAGTGAACCAAGTTCCAACAACTTGCCATGCCAAAAGAAAAGAGAGAATTGATCTTGTATTGGTTTAAGTCCTTTGCAGGGTTTAGGAAACAACCTATCCTTAATGCAAAGCCATTCACTTGATCAATTGATCAAGATAAATTAGATTTGAATCAAGGAAGATTAAGTCTCTCTAATCAATGCTAACTTATCAACCTTCAACTCATTGATCAAAAAGAAAAAAGAAAAAGAAGAAGGAGATGAACAATGGAAAAGGAAGTGGAAAGAATAAAGTGCATTAGATGAAAAAAGAATGTACCAATCAACAAGTGTTGACCAATGAGATTGAGGATCATGGTCAAACAATCAAAAACAGAAGTGAGATGAAGATTGGAGGTCAAGAACTGAACAAAATATTTTTGGCACTTTTTAATATTTGAAAATAAACTTGAATTAAAATATTAAAGAAAGGTCAAACTTCAAAGTCACTTTAAATCAACCTTGAAAGGTCCAAGTGATTTATCTCAAGTTCAACAAGGTCAAACAAAGTTTGACAAAAAATTTCAGCATTTTTAAAAGTGAGAAACTATTTTTAATCAATTAAAAATGAATAAAAATAACCTAATTGAACTAAAATCTCAAATAAATCTCAAATCAATTAATAAATTGATGAGAATATTTTTCATAGATCTATCATCATTCAAATAGGTTGAGAAAATATTTTTGTATTTTTTGAATATTAAAAACTATTTAAAATGAATTAAAAATAACCAAAAAAGAGAAAATTCACAAAAAAATATCAAATGACAAAATAAAAAAATATTTAAAATCATTTTTAGAAACTAGAATTTAAATGGAGAAAAATGCAATTGGTCCCATATTTTTTGGAATTAAAATGAAGAAGTTATGAATTTTTGAAAATAAAGGGAATAAAAGAAATTAAAACAGAAATTAGAAAATCAGAAAAAACCACAGGCGTCTGATCAGGCCTCATTAATTGACGTGGCTGATCAGACGGATGTGAGATGCGCGCTCATGGTGAGTCCAAGTCAAACACGTCACACCTGGCATTAAAGCAAGTAATCCAAACGCATGGCTGAGATTAAAACATGGGAGATGCATCCAATGGTCCAGATTCAATCTGGCATGGTGGACGGTGGCCAACGCCACCGTCTTCTCCGACGAACATTCAAGCTCCGGCAAGAGTTGCAGGTCCTCCAAACTCAACCAAATCTCACGATCCAGGTACCAAATTAAAGCTGGGGTGATGTACATCACCCCTATGCCATCTATTTCTACTCTAGATCTCCATAGTGAGGGAAATCAGAGGTTGAAACTTGATGGTGTTCATCATGAACTTACTTGATTTTGAAAATTGAGCATACAACAATGATGCCTCTATAGAGAGGACTTCAGACAACACAATAGACAGGCAAATAGATCAAAGATTAAGGAGTTTCGAAGAAAAAACCAATTGATGAAAACCTTTGAACTGTGGAGCTTTGAGTCACTTTCCTTGCATCCTCTTGCTAAACAGAACTTCTATGGACTGGATGATGAAGGTTTAGGAACTTTAGATCTAAAGATTCAACCAAATTCAGTTGAATTTCAGATCTGAAATTTTGAAGAAATATGAACTAGTTCCTTTAGGTATGGCTAGGGATTCAATTGTGCAGCATATCAGGCGCCTTCAGGTTGAGATTTGATGGAGGTATGCACCTCTATTTATAGCTGGAATTGGCTGAGCAAGTGAGTTTCCTCGTGTGCATGCAAGTGGATTTTCTTTGCATGGGCTTGCATGATCATGTAAAAGGCCCAAACTCAATTGCATTTGCATGCTGATGACCAAACAACTTGAAATGGACGTGTAGTTGGCAATGCATAAGCTTGTGCGTGGAATTCTAACATGTTATGCATAGTTAAACTTAAAACTTCACCTCTTCGAAAATGCCACTTGAAAAATTGAGACATATGCATGTGGGTAATGGTTGGAAAGGTCTTGACATAAGGAACAAATGTTATGTTGGACAAAAACTCATTTGGAGTGTGGAAATTTATGAAAACAGGCCATGAAGTTCATAGTGCAAAACATGCCTTTGAGAATTTTGCCAAATTGGTCCAACTTCAAGCCCTTATCTTTTGATGATTCAAGCCTCAAATGGAAAAACTTCCAACATAAAAGTTGTAGGTCTTTTCAAGACAATCAAAATGGACTTAAATTTTGTATAATTTGGGTTTTTTATGAAGAAGTTATGGGCTCTTGAAGTTGGACTTTTTTGCCTTTCAATGCATTTGGTCCAAAGTGACCTATAATGTTTTGCATTATCACATGTATTTATTTTGAGATTTTTAAATTTTGTTCAACATAACCTTTGAAGTAGACATCTTAAGCTTTCCAATTCATTTGATTCCACCTCAAAATCATAAAAAATGAATGAGTTACGTTCTTGGGAAGTTGACCCAAAATTAGGGTTTCAGTCAAAATGACCTATAATGTCTTGGAATGGGAGATGACCTTACAAGCTTCAAATCAATTTTTGATGAACATGAACGCTGTTCATATTGTCCTTAAGAACATTGTTGATTTTGGGACCATCTCCATTTGACCAACACATAAAAAGTTGAGTCTTAGTGCATTTCAAAATAGTCAGATGAATTGAATGATCAACTTTCTAATTCCATAACTCACACCTTGATGAATTGATGATTGAGGACACTGAAATAAGTTCAAATATGCATGAAATGATGAATTAAAGAACTTCCATTGATTGTATTTGACCATGGGCTGAGGTTGCTTCATTAGCAAGGCATTGTGGGTGATCAGATGAATTAGGGTTTCTTTGGGAGACAAACCTCAAACCCTTTGACTTGCTTTGATCAAAATGATGAATTGAGATACTTGGGAGGCATATTTGATGGATGAGAGTTTTGGGAACCATTACCATGCTTGTTTTCATCTTCTCTTGACCATATCTTTGCACAAAGGACCTCCTTGAAGCTTTTGACTTTGTGATTGCTCAAGCTACAAACAAAAGATGTTAGTGACATATTTTTGTGCTTTTGGTTAGTGAATAAAGATGATAAGAGCAATAATATACAATTCAATCATACTTGGTGATCTCAAACCACTCACAAGAGGTCCCACCCAAAGGCAAGGGGAACCAAGATGCTTATGATCCTTGAGGCTTTGCAAATGCAATGTTATGATGCCATGAGGGATCTTAGGGACAAAAATTAGGGTCTTACAGTACGTAGGCAATGGGTTTATCCATTCAAACAACAAATTTGTAAATATAATGTATATTCTCTTCTCATCCCTCCAATCTTGTTTGCACAAATATTTTCACAAATACCAACCTACAACACACACTTGCAAAAAGGGCTCCCTTAGAGTACTAAGGATGTTTTGGGTGCTTAAAACCTTCCCACTTCATAACCAACCCCCTTACCTAGATCTCTGACATTTTTATTAGTTTTTGATTTGATAAAACTTCTTACTTGGTTTTTGTTCGCTTTTTAACCTTTCCTTTGGATAAATAAAAGTATGGTGGTGACTCGAATTGTATGCTTACTTTTGATTTAGTCAATAAATCTAAAGGTAACGAATACCCCGCTACAGTGTTCTTGAGTTCCTCCACTTCTTCAATAGGGACATGGGTGAGCTTAGGTTCAAGAAGAGGTATAGGTGTCTGAATGACAAATGGCATTTTAGTCATCTCTACTCTTTCCCTTACCCACCAAAAATATTGTTCTTTTGTAATCCCATTTGCTCTCTCTAAATCAGATTTCCCTTTTCGATTGACATTCTTCCAAGCCTCTTTGATTTGCTGGAATAAGCTAGGATTCTTAACCCCAAAGTCAAGTAACAAGAAAGCTTCCAAAGACTTTGCCTCTGGAGGGCCTTCCATTGGGTAGCCAAGTTATCTGAGTGATAGAACTGGATTAGCATTCACACATCCTTGAGTTCCAATAAGCGGTAGATTTGGGAAATCTCCGCAACTGAATATGATGTCCATGTTGATGTATTCTTTGGAATACCAAGAGAGGTCTTCAGATCGGAGTGATCCCAATCTCTGAGGCCAACTAACATCTGTCTGTTCAACCCAGGCACTTGTCTTCGGAAGATGTTCTAGAAACCACTGATATAATAAAGGAGCACAATAAGAAATCAATCCCTTCTTCTTAGTATACCTATGACTTATTAATAATATACATCATCTAATAAAGTGGGTATTGGGTTCCCAGTAAGGAAAACACAAATGGAAACCATGTCTACGAAACCATCCATATTCGGGAACAGGACGACACCATAGATGGTCAATGCAATAGCAGAGTAACAAGCATCCCAACTTTCTGCTTTCAATAGGGTATGAGCTCTTTCCAAGAGAAAATTTAGCGAAAATCCTTTGGTATTCCCTTTAGTCTCTAGGTTAGCCTCTACCTCATTTTCATCCATGTGAAGCGTGCTAACAATGGTCTCTAGGGGTAAAGATTCATCTGTCCCTTCAAATAATGGCTTGTTCTTCATAGGAATCCTAACAAGATGCTCGAATTCTTCAAACATTGGCGCTAGCTGGAAGTCTTGGAATGTGAAGCATCTTAAAGGTAGGTCATAAAATGGAGCCAAAGTGATTAAAGTTGTATGATCCACTTGTTGATTGAGGATGCTGAACATATTGCCATAATTCTTTCTAAAGTTGATTATGTATACTGGGTGCATCTGTAATACCCCAAAATTTACCCTTCATTTTTCCTGGAAGCATGAGATTATGTTTTACACTTCATTAGCATCATATTAGGTCATACTCATTGCATACTGCATTAGTGACATGGAGATCAGGTTTTGATCGATCACTCCTTAACAGAAGGAGCTCACACAAAACAAGATTGAGAATTGGACTTCATTTTCTAAGTATACAAGTCTCAAGGGTCTCAGGGGGGTCCAAGTATCTTATTATGGTCCTCAGTTCATCAGTGAAGGATTCAAAGCTATCAGAGTGTTCATCTGGATTTAATCAGAAATTAGGGTTTCATGGCTACCTGCAACAGGAAATGTTTGGTTGGAAGTAGAGGATCTCATCCATGTCATGATTAGAGAGGCCTCTTGGCCTAGGAATATTCACAATTATCTCAGAAAGATCCATTGGCAATCAATGCAATCGGTTCCTGATCATTTTGCCCTAAAACTAGGGTTTGGTATAAAATCAGTTTATTTCTGATTCTTTGGGTGAAACTCTTTTCCACGGCCCTCCATATGTCAACAAGGGTCTACGTACAAAAAATCAACTCTTTATTTGATCCAGAAGTGCTTCAATTGATCACTGGAATCGGGAATCAGACAGTTTGGGAAAAGTCAACTATGGGGCCATAAAAGTCAACTCCTAACATTTTGAGAGTGGAATCTCAAAATCCATGCCTAGGGGATCCTACATGTGAAATTTGATCAAGGTTGGATCATGGATTCATCATTTAATCAGGAATTGGAAAAGTTACTTAATTTGGAAATGGTTGACTTTCCATTTAGGGCAAGTTTTCATGATCGTTGCACTCACTTTAAGCCTATTTTGCATCAAGATAAAAGCTCCATTTGAAAATTTCTCCAACATGAAAGTTGTTCCTCTTGTTCCAAGCTTTCTAGAGATATAAAGTTTGCTCCATTTGGATTATAATTGAGAAAGTTATGCTTAGTCAAAGTGAGACATTTTTTTAGGACACTTAGAAAAATTTCTAAGTCCAAAATCTTCAAAATTTGTCAAGATTTCTTGGCCAGTTTTCTTGCACTTCAAGGCATTATTTGAAAATACTTTCTTCAGAACAATTGTACCTTGCCATGTCCTCTTTAACATCCTTTTGGAATCATCTCATTTGGATCCATGGTTTGAGAGATACATTCATTTAAAGTGGGCACCATGACTTGATTTTCTAGGCAGATTTTGGGTCTGGCTGGCCCAATCAGATTTTCTAAGCATGCTGCACAAACCAGTCACGTTTTTTTTTTACCTCTTTTGGCCATGCATTGGACATCCATTCACTTAAGTTTGGCCCAAAATAACAATATTTTACACCTCACTTCACACTTTTATTCTTATGGATAAATCACTTATTAAAAAGCCCATGAGAACACCTAATCCACCCTATTTAAGAAGCTGAAACCCTAACCCTAAAGGAGCATTGGAATTTCGTGGCAAGGAGGCAAAGCTTCATCACATATCAGATTCTTCTATTTTCCATTAGGTAATCATCTCTTCCATGGCCATGTTTTGATATATCTACGCTTGCTTACCATGTTCATCACCATTAATCCTTCCATTTTCATATTTCTTTTTCTTATTTAAAATATTTTCTTCGTCCATAAAATTATCCAAAAATATTTTTCACTTTTCTTAACGTTTTATTAAATTTTATATAATTGTTATTTTCGTATTTTTTTTAATATTAATATTTTATTTTAATTATTTATTCTAAATGGTCCATTTTAACACACTTTTTTTATTGATTTTATTTTTATGACTTAAAATTATTGTTAGCATTTGATTTTTGGGATAAAGGTCGACCACTGTCTCATGGTCAACTTGACCTTTTCTTGGAATTTTATTTCACGTTTTCAATTTATTTTGGATTTATTTTTGACCTAGTTTGGTTGGTTGACTTTTAATTTGACTTCTGTTTTATTTTAATTAATTCACATACCAATTTTCATTATTTTTAAAATATTTTTGGGGGATGATGATGTCCTGACCCCACCTTATTTAATTTAATTTTTCATAATTTTCTTGATTAATTTACTATTTATTCTTGATTTATTTCTAACCTAGTCTTATTAATTGACTTTTGGTTTGACCTATGTTTTGTTTTAATTAATTCACGTGCCAATTTTCATTATTTTAAAAATATTTTTAGGGGATGATGATGTCCTGACCCCACCTTATTTAGTTTAATTTTTTCATAATTTTCTTGATTAATTTGCTATTTATTTGTTATTTTTTAAGTTGACTTGAATTTTCAGTTGACTTCTTTATGATCGATGTTTGACTTAGGGATTGCTTATGGCAATTGAAGAGATCTTTTGATCTTCCCTTGTTCATATCATATGCCATGTATTAGAGGCCTTTTACCTTGATTTTATTTGGTCCTTACCTCATTTCCTGATTAAATTATTCAGTGGACCCTTCGTGTGCATATTTTCATCTATTTGACTCATCTGTTATCTTTTATACTTGTTTCTCTCATTCATGCTTTCTATTGCTTGATTATTTAACATGTTCATACTCCCATGCATTGTTTAAATGCTCCATTATTTGATTCTTTGGTTTGATTATATATTGTTTATTTATCCGATCTGATTGATAAATGTTGCCTACTTGTATGATGTATGAGGCATATATTCTTATTGTTTGTTTGCCATGAACAATCCTCATTCATAATAAATGTACCCCTCTCCCATAAAGTGTATAATATTTATTTATTTATTTCTTTAGTCACCTGTTAATACAAGAATTAAAACGAACATCCGATAACCATTTCAAAATAAGATCAAAAGCTCGATCCAACGCCGAGTAATCATTTTCAAAACTTAACAGAACCAGCATGCATTCATCCATCCTCTTGTAAGTCGGTTGCCTCAGGAATCGCCATCTACCTGTAAGTAGATTGCCTTCGGTATCGCCATCTACCCTTATCCGTAACTCCTCTCCGCGCTCCATCCGTCAACTCTTGTTCCGTTTAGGTAGCACCCATTAGGTAGAACCCTTTGTATGATAACATAGATAGAATTCCCTTATTTTTTGCATGCTAACATTAGGTAGATATTCCCTCTGTAAATCCTATCACATAGGTCCACATTGCATGACAACTCTAGGGCAGAGCTTCCCCACTTTTAGACCTCCCGTGCGTCTCCGATCTTGTGGCATGTCAGTCCGTTCTATTGCAAAGAGGTAACCGCCTAAGACTCGATTCAACGAGCTGCGACACCTACTGCTAGGACGTTGAACACATTGCCCACTCTCCTTTGACACAACTAGTGTCCTCTTTTGTAAGTCCATGTTCAGATGGCAATCCTTAACCCCTAGTTAGCCGAACTACATTTTGCTCCGATTCTCATTCCAGATGAGATACGTAGGCATAAGACGCGACGTCTTAATGAGCACACTTCTCTTTAACCCATAGGTAGCCGAGCTACAAAGACTCTGATTCTTATACTCAGATGAGATACGTAGGCAGTGGATGTGACATCCTTGCGAGTCATTTTCTTTTAACCTTCCTTTTAGTAAATAGTACTTTAGATATACCTACACCCTTTAGACTAGAACAACACTTATGAAAAGGGCTCCCTAGGAGTACCTAGGATGTTTTGGGTGCTAAAAACCTTCCAATTGCATAACCAACCCCCTTACCCAGATCTCTGACATTTTTACTAGTTTTTGATTCGATAAAACTTTTAGGTTTTTGTTCGCTTTCTAACCATTCCTTTGGATAAATAGAAGTGCGGTGGCGACTCAACTTGTATGGTTTACCTTGGATTTAGTCAATATCTCTAATGGTAACGAATACCCCGCTACAACATCTAAGAGACCAAGTCACATAAGCTCCTTAGATCGGGATCCTTGAACTTGAAAGAGTAAATGTTTCTTTTGCTTGATTCCATGTTTCTTGAATTCCTGCAACTCATGATACTCAGATTCCTTGGAAATAAAATAATATGAATGTTATGTTATGAATGATGTTATGCGTGCCACATGTAGGTTAATATACAGGTTGTGAGAGTGGGTATTCTTGGTTACTAGACAAAACCCTTTTGGGAGGATGCTAAAGGTAAGAGGTTCCCAAAGTCATCAATCACTATTTAGGAAAGTTATTGTCATGACGAAAACTCATATGCAAATAACATCCCCTAAACTGAGTCTCGTTTGGGTGAGGCCTTTGTACGGTTACAAAGAGGAAAACTCCTAGTGGGTCCATCCTACACAACTCTCGAGTCCAAGGTTCTAATAAGGTTCTCAGAGTCATAGATCGAGGTTGGGAGTACTACTGTAATGTAGTAATACGCCCAAGGGATCTCATCTGATTGGGGCTTTCGTATTAACCCAATAAGTCTGATACTTTTTAGGTAAATACTACATAACCACCGGATATAATGGGTTAAAAGGTCCCTAGAGTCATTGATCCAACTTGAGAATACTATCGTCGTGACGAAAACTTGTCGGGCAATAATATTTCAAGAGAATCTCCTCTAGGCGGGGTCTTCGTATCTTCCCAACAAGGAAGACTCCTTGTGGGCGCCCACTACGCAACCACCAACTTAATCTTATGGTTTTTCTCAAACTCGGGTGAAGAGCCTATCTCACAAAGTATCACCATCCAGAGAACCCCAAATAAGACATGGTCAATATATCACAATATAACAATTATGACAGAATAATAATAGCAAAATAAATATAACAGACAAACAAACAAGATTAACACACAATACAGAAACTGAACTAAATTAGGGTTCACTCTCTTTTGCTTAGAGCTAATCCCCAGTAGAGTCGCCATCTGTCGCATCTCGAAAAATACGATTCCTCGCGATGGTCGCGGAAAAGTTTATGTTCGAATAGAGTCGCCACCGAACTTTATTTATCCCAATAAATGGATAGGAAAATATCGCTAAAACCTTTAGAAAATAGAATAATGGTCGTCGCAACCATATTTGGATTCGGGAGTGTATTACGTAAGGGGAAGGTATTAGCACCCGTTATGTCCGTTGTACTCAACGGGAACCTTTTAGTTCTAATGTGTGTTTCGAGTGTTAATTTGTGTTTGTTTGTTATCTTTAGGTTATAAAATTATTAAAAATAGAAATGGATGAGAACCTCAGAAAGGGAAAGGGGAGATCTTTTATTAGTGTGCTCGCGAATATACAACAATCTCCTGCCTACGTATCCTTATGGTATAATAAGGAAATCAGAGCATACGTAGTTCGGGAAACTACGGTTGGTTGGCGTTTTTTAATGAACAACTGTTTAGATCGCATCCTAAAGGCTAAACGTTGGCTTGTCTACTCTCGGCGGAGGCTTAAGCACTAGTTCGTTATGCGCATTAGAAAGGATTGAATGGTGTTCTTTTAAAAAGAGTTTAGGTCACACGGAGGCGACAAGTTGGATTAATATGTTGGATGTTTTAATTGGTTGAGATGTTTTTGGTTAGATGACGATCACTCGGATAGTCAAGTAAGACAACTCGTATCCTAACAGTCAGGAAAGGGAGTAGAAGACTCTAGACCACTTTCTTTTTCATCTTTAATTATAGGAAAGATGTAATAGTTAAGGTGTTTTGGAAGGATGACGAATACTCGGGTAATCGAGTAAGACAACTCGTATCCTAATAATCGAGAAAGGGAATAAAACACTTTAGACCGCTTTCTGTTTCATATGAATATTTATGAAAATAAGGTTGTGTATGGTTGATGTATTTTTAGAATAAACGACAAGTACTTGAATGACTGAGTAAGACAACTCATATCCAAGCATTTGAGAAGAGGGGTTGAAAGCTCAAAACCATCTCCTTTTTCGTATAGTTTGTTAAGAAAATGATTTAATTAAGTTGTATGTTTGCGGAAAAATGACAATTGTTCGACTGGACGAGTAAGAGAACTCGTATTCATCCAATTGAGGAGTGAAGTTGAAAACTCAAAGTCGACTCCCTTTTCATTTAGCTTATTGTGAAAATATTTTGATTTAATCAGGGTTTAGAGATTTGTAGAGGAAACGACGATTATTTGACTAACCAAGTAAAAGAACTTGTATTCAAATAGTCGAGGAGAAAAAATTGAAGACTCAAAGTTATCTCCCTTTTGGTTTCTTATTGTAACAGAATTTGATGCATTTGTCCTTAAGTGGATTAGAAAGGATGATTATTCGATTAATCGGGTAAAAGAGTTCGTATTTAAATAATCGAGGAAAAGAGTTGAAAACTCAAAACCATTACCTCTTTTATTCCTAAGGGAAATAATGTTTAATTATGATTAAGTATTTTAATTCTTAATAAAGAATACTCGATGTTGGATCGAGATTTTAAATTTGTATTTTGTGAATGAATTGAATTTATTTTGTGAATAGTTCGTCTAATCGATTAAAATCAAATAGGTCTCATTGTAAGGAGACCCAAGAGTAAGTCATGTGAGGTTGATGGCGATACTTTTACAAGTAATCGACTTACAAACGTGTTTTGAAAATGGGCTCGACTTTGAATCGAGAAGTATGTGATTTATTTTTGAAATTGGCTCGAATGATTTTAAATCGGTGAAAACGACATAATTTTGTCACAATTATAATATGTCATCCATATGCACTTGAGACTCGGTATAAATAAATAAATACAAAATAATCATGCACATACACTCCACAAAAAAAACAATTATCTAAATTATAAGTGACATTAATAATAATATAATTAATTAATTGAATATTTAGTAAATTATTTTGATTAAATAATAAGTAATTAAAAAATGATGGTATAAACAAATAATTGCATATTTACCATTAAATATTAATAATAATAATAACAATATAATTGCATATTTACTATTAATAATAATAATAATAATAATAATAATATATAATTATATAATTTTGAAAGAAAGTAAATAAAATAAAATATATTTTTTATAGCCATAAAATTCTAATGTATATATTTTATCTGTACATAAATAAAAGAAAATAAGTTGAATAAATTAAAGAAATAAAAGGAAATGGGCTAAGCTGAAAAAAATAGGGAGTTTATTAGCAAAAAAAATTTGGGCCCAAACTGAATTTGGCCCAAAACGAAACTATCAAGGCCCTGAATGGCCTGGTCAAACGTTGATCTTGTGGAGATGTCTGGGCCACATGATGGGAAGACTTTGACTCAGCCAGCGCATCAAGAGGTAGGGGTGTGAGGGTGCACCACCATATGGTGGGGGGATCCACGCAGGATCCCCTGGTTGACTCAGGAGTCAACCAACATGTGGCGCCTCTGGGATAAGCCACATGGCGTCCATGCAGCAACCCCCATCACCAAATAAAAAACAAAAATCTTGAGAGAGAGGGTCATTCCCTCATTCTCGTTCTCTCTCTTCTTCTAAAGAGCAGAGTTGCTTTGCAACTCTCTCTTTCCACTCCCGTTGCCAACCCTGGCCAAACCTGCCGGAGAAGACGGTGGTAGCCGGCCGACCGTGGCGCTGCCGCCCTCTTCTCCGACGACTCTCCACCCAAAACCCAAACCTTTAAACATGAACCCTACTTTATTTTGGTTTCTGAACTCAAATATAACCTCGCCTTTTTCAAATTCTTTCTCAAATGGCCGAATCGGCGGTAAGAAAACAAGAAAACCCTAAACCTAAATTTACGATCTACCCTTCAATAATCATGATTATGTGAAATTAATATAGGGTTTTTGTCTATTTTGTAGTGACGAACCACAAGCACATGAATTCGAGCAAGGAAAGGAAATAAAAAGATTACTTGGCCTACGTCGCCGGTGAGGAAGAGCTCCTCCGCTGTGCTTCAGATAAGCTTCTCTCTCTTTCTTTATGCTTTTCGTCTCCCTCTGTTCTTCCTTCTTCTTTTGGACTTTTGAGTGTTGTTTGTTGTTTGGTTTGAATGTTAGGGTTTGATGTTAAGAAATATTTTGATAATCTTCTCTTTTGATTTTCCAGAACGTGTTCTTTGTTTGGTTTGAGGTTAACAGAGAAAAATAATTTAATTGTTTTCTCTTGGATTTTTTTTCAAAACATTTTTTTCTTACTGTTAATTTCGTTGTCGTTATATATGTGAATGTTCGATCTTAAGATAACTTATTAAGTTATCTCTTCCAGATTTCATGGGATAGTTATTCTATGGATTTAAGGTTATTTTGAGTTGGATAATGAAATGTGTTCTTGGGCGTTCACCTTGATTTACTGTGTAACATATTAATCTGCTTGTTCTATTAATTATTTTTTAGTTTTTTATAAGTGTTTATTTGATAAGCTATTTTAACCTTTGAATTGGTTTTTGCAGGTTTTGTGAAGGTGAATGGACATTGATTGAAAAGGGGGACGGCGCTGCAATTACAAACCATTGGCTTTGGAAAAAGTCTTTGAAGACTTACTGCTTTAGACTGCTGTATTTACAGCTTATTCCAACTTTTTTCAACTTATTTTAGATGTACTCAAAACTTTGTACTAATATTTGAATTTAATTATGTAACCTTTGGACTATGTAAGTTTGGATTAAGTGTATAACCCTTTTTTTATTATTATTTGGAATTTGAAATTAATTATGTAACTTGTACAATTTTAATTTAAAACTTCTTTTTTGGGTAATTATGTAATTATTTTGGATTATTTGGAATTTGGAATTAATTAGAATATTTGCATAATTTTAAATTAAGCTCTTTTTTTTTGGGTAATTATGTAGATACTCTTGAATTATTATGTAAACTTGGAATTAATAAAATCAATTATGCAATTAATCCCTTTTTTTAAAAAAACATTCTTAAGCTTTATCTCAATATCTCATTTGTGTTAATCATTTAAAATGCTTAAACTCTAACTCAATTTGAAAATGAATTGGGCCATAATGCAATTTAAATGGATTTTCAACTTGGTCAACTTTAGCACATTAATATTAACCAAAATAAAATGTGACAAAAGGACTAAAATAAGTCATGCCACAAAAACATTGCAATTTCAAACTTTGATCATAAAAACCAATCAATACTCATACATGTGGTATCTTGATCTAAACCAACATACTCATACTTAGAAAAGATGCAATTTTAGTTTAAGGTTTTTATGAATGGTTTAGAGACTTGGCATATATATTTGAGATGTGCAAATGGGTTTAATGACAAATGATCATAAAAATAATCATGTCTCTTAATACTTACTGATAATCAAATGGACTTTGGATCAGTGACGTAAAAAGATTTGAACCACACTTTGCAATATTAATTATGGACATGTCTATGTGAATGAGTAATAGAGTAGTTAGTATCAGTTAGTTAGGCTGGCTGAGCTGTCATTAATTCTGTTACAGCATTCTGTTAGTCTGTTACATCATTCTGTTAGTTTGTTAGCCTATTGCTTACTCTCTCTATAAATAGAGAGTTACTTGTATATTTTCATTCAGTGAATACAATATGGGATTTACAATCTACTCAATCCCTCTCCATCTTATCAAACTCTATCATGGTATCTAGAGCTTAATTTTTTTTTTCGATCCATGGAGTCTTTGTTTCCGTCTTCGCAAGTGAAACTCTCTCACTTGATCTCTATGAAGCTTGATGATAAAAACTTCAAGCAATGGAAGCAACAGATCAACGGCGTTGTTCGCGGTCATCGCTTGCAGCAATTTGTTACAGTTCCGGTGATTCCACAGCGATCACCGTTTGATTCCGATTCAGCATCTCACAGTGCGAATTCAGCGTATCTGGAATGGGAACAACAAGACGCACTCATCTGTACCTGGCTACTATCCACCATCTCCGATTCGCTTCTTCCAAAGCTTGTGGATTGTACGCATTCGTGGCAAGTTTGGACGGAGGTTCATCGGTACTTCAACACTCTTCTCTCCACCAAAGCGCGTCAGTTGCGCTCGGATCTTCGTCGTCTCACAAAAGGATCACTCACGATCAACGAACTCATGGTTCGTGTGCGTGAAATTAGTGAATCGTTGACATCGATTGGGGATCCTGTTCCTCTTCGTAACCTAATTGAAATCGTACTTGATTCTCTTCCTGAAGAGTACGATTCTATTGTTGCGGCTGTTAACAGTAAAGAAGAGGTCAGTTCGTTAGAAGAATTGGAGTCGTCTTTGCTTGCACATGAGTCGCGACTGGAAAAGCATCGCAAAGCTGTGATTACGGAGCCTGCGACGGCGAATCTCACTCAGGCAGCGTCACCGTCTGCGTCCGTTCCCGTTGATCAAACCACCACTGATGCGTTTCCTCAAGGAACAAGTCATGTTACTGCGCATGCTGAGCACCATGGTTATAGCTCACGTGGAGGTCGTTTCGGTCGTGGAGGTGGCCGTTATGGTCGTGGTGGAGGACGCTTTGGCAAAACGCAGTGTCAGATCTGCCACAAATCTGGACATGATGCCTCTGTTTGTTATTATCGCTACTCTAACACTAGTGGAGTTGCGTACACATCTCAGAGGGCTCCGTACAATCCTTTTCTCATGCCACCTCGCTCCATGTATTCATCTTCGTTTGGCTATCCTGCTCCCAGAGGGGCACCTCCTAGACCTTCAGCACCTCAAACCTTCTATGCAAGTACTGAAGCTAATTTCAGTAATCAATGGTGGTATCCGGATTCAGGTGCGTCTCATCATGTTACTCCTGAGGCTTCTAATTTGACTGATTCTGTTTCATTGTCTGGTACTGAGCAAGTCTTCATGGGAAATGGCCAAGGTTTGTCAATCAATTTTGTTGGTTCCATGTTCTTTCCCTTACCAAATAATCCTACCCTATCCCTTACTCTTAACAATCTTTTACTTGTTCCTCATATTACTAAAAACCTGATGAGTGTGAGCAAGTTTGCTCAGGATAACAATGTTTTCTTTGAATTTCACCCAAAATTCTGTGTTGTAAAATCTCAGGCTTCATCTGAAGTATTACTGCGTGGGTCTGTTGGGAGTGATGGCCTTTATAAATTTCCAAATCCTGCCACTCAACTGTCAAAGCTCTCTTCAAGTTCAAATTCCAGTTCTGCTCAATCTATCTCTAAGACTAAGTGTAGTGCTAGCTGTAATGTGTCATGTTCTTCTGTAGCACCCACAAATCATGTTTCCAACTGTTTGTCAAATTGTATCCCTCAATGTATTACTCCTTGTAATTTTGATCAATACAATAATAATACTATGAGCAGTTTTTCCAATTCTCCTTCCCTTAATTCTACTACATACAACACTGAGTTAACTTCTTCTCATTCTAATAGTTCATCATCTATAGCCAATGATAAATATGTTTTATGGCACACTAGGTTAGGGCATCCTAATCACCATGCTCTTGTAGAGGTTTTTAAACTATGCAATCTCCCTATCCTGCCTAAACCATCTACTGAGTTGTGTCATGCTTGCTGTCTAGGAAAATCACATAGGTTACCCTCTACCTTATCTACCACTGTGTATACTCATCCCTTTGAACTTATTGTTTGTGATCTTTGGGGTCCTGCCCCTATGAAGTCTACAGGAGGATACACATATTTTTTAACTTGTGTAGATGCCTTTTCTAGGTTTGTTTGGGTCTTCCCTCTAAGACTCAAGTCTGATACTTTAACTCAGTTCATTCAGTTTAAGAAAATGGTGGAACTGCAGTTTAATTGTCTCATTAAATGTGTTCAAAGTGATGGGGGTGGAGAATTCGGGCCATTTACCAAGTATCTTACAGAATTGGGTATTGTTCATAGATTTACTTGTCCTCACACACATCATCAAAATGGTCTAGTTGAACGCAAACATAGGCATATTGTTGAAACTGGCCTAACTCTTCTTGCTCAATCCACCATTCCTTTGAAATTTTGGGATCATGCCTTTGTCACAGCAGCCTACTTGATTAATAGACTTCCCAGTCCCACGCTTGATAATTGTTCCCCTTATTCTAAACTTCTTAATAAGCCTCCTGATTACTCTACTCTTAAAGTCTTTGGCTGCTCTTGTTATCCCTTTCTTCGTCCCTACAATTCACACAAGTTAGCTTATAGGTCCAAAGAATGTCTCTTCCTTGGATACTCTACAGCTCATAAGGGTTACAAGTGCCTTGCTGCAGATGGACATATTTACATCTCTAAAGATGTCGTGTTCCATGAATCTCACTTCCCTTATTCAACTTTGTTTCCTGCTCAATCCTCCAATTCTGGCCCTTCCTCCTCTACCAATCCCAGTTTCGTTCAGGCAGCCAATCATACTTCCAGTGGTGCTGCCATGTCTTCTCCTTCTGTAGCATCTTCTTCTTCCCCTGCTGTTACTCCAAGTTCTGGTTCTGCTCCTATTTTAAATGAGCAGTCTGTCCATGACCAACCTTCTACTTCAGCCTCAACTTCACCTCCATGTTCTCCTGTCCTAATTATGTCTGATATTGCTGAAGCTAGCACTATTTCTCCTTCTTCCTCTCAAACAATTCTCTCTAAGACTAAGTGTAGTGCTAGCTGTCCCAGTCCTCCTCAGCAAAATCAGCCCTTTGTTAATCCTCATAATGTGCATTCCATGCAAACTAGAGCCAAAAGAGGTATCGTTCAACCTAAACGTCATCCCACACTTCTTTTGACCCATCTGGAACCAACATCAGTTGATCAAGCCTTGGCTGCTCCCCATTGGCATCAGGCAATGAAAGATGAATATCAGGCATTGATGAAAAATCAGACCTGGACATTGGTGAAAGCATCTGATTCTAGAAAGCCTATAGGCTGCAAATGGGTTTTTAGGACCAAAGAAAATCCTGATGGATCCATAAATAAATACAAGGCCAGGTTAGTTGCAAAAGGGTTCCATCAAAGGGCTGGAAGTGATTTTCAGGAGACATTCTCCCCAGTTATCAAGCCTGTCACAGTCAGAGATGTGTTAACTATTGCTGTCACAAATAATTGGGCAATTCAGCAAATTGATGTGAATAATGCTTTTTTAAATGGTACTCTTGAGGATGAGGTCTTTATGCAACAACCTCCTGGTTTTGAATCAACTGATAAATCTCTTGTTTGCAAGTTAAACAAAGCCATTTATGGCTTAAAACAGGCTCCTAGGGCCTGGTTTGACAAACTTAAAAGTGCTCTAATTCAGTATGGGTTTCAGGCTAGTAGATGTGATCCCAGCCTGTTTCTGTTGCATCAAGGAAAACTTCAGATCATGATTCTTGTGTATGTTGATGATATCATCATCACAGGGAATTCTGCCTCATTCATTAACTCCTTGATCAAGCAACTCAATGACAAGTTTTCACTCAAACAGTTGGGAGAGCTGGATTATTTTCTGGGTATTGAAGTGTCTCATTTGTCTAATGGATCATTGCTGTTATCTCAAACCAAATATCTTACTGATCTGCTCTCAAAGGTGAATATGCTAAATGCCAATGGTATGCCCACTCCAATGGTGTCTAGCAGCAAATTGTCAAAGGTTGGTTCTGACACTGTTGATGATCCAACTCAGTTTAGATCAGTTGTTGGTGCCTTGCAGTATGCCACACTGACCAGGCCTGAAATATCATTCTCTATTAATAAAGTGTGTCAGTTTTTGTCCAATCCCTTAGAAGAACATTGGAAGGCAGTCAAGAGAATATTACGGTATTTGAGTGGCACTCTTCAGCATGGTTTGCTTCTGCAACCTGCTGCTATTCAGCAACCTATGCAGTTGCTAGGTTTTTGTGATGCTGACTGGGCTACAGACCCAGATGACAGAAGGTCAACTTCAGGGGCATGTGTGTTCCTTGGACCAAATGTTGTCTCTTGGTGGTCCAAGAAGCAGCAACTTGTAGCAAGATCAAGTGCTGAGGCAGAGTACCGAAGTATGGCTCAGTTAGCTGCTGAATTAATATGGATACAGTTCTTACTTAAGGAACTCCACTGTTCTTTCCAAGTGCCTAAAATACTGTGTGACAACTTAAGCATTGTTACTCTTGCCCATAATCCTGTTCTTCACAATAGAACTAAACATATGGAGCTTGATATCTTCTTTGTGCGTGAAAAAGTTCTCAGCAAAAGTTTGTCTGTGGTTCATGTCCCAGCTCAAGACCAGTGGGCAGACATTCTAACAAAACCTCTTTCTGCTGCAAAATTTGTTCCTCTCAGAGCAAAATTGAAGGTGTTCAACAAGACTGACTTGTTCAAATCGCCATCAGCTTCTAAGGGGGACTAATAGAGTAGTTAGTATCAGTTAGTTAGGCTGGCTGAGCTGTCATTAATTCTGTTACAGCATTCTGTTAGTCTGTTACAACATTCTGTTAGTTTGTTAGCCTATTGCTTACTCTCTATATAAATAGAGAGTTACTTGTATATTTTCATTCAGTGAATACAATATGGGATTTACAATCTACTCAATCCCTCTCCATCTTATCAAACTCTATCAATGAGCCTTTTGAAACAAAGAGATCTCATGGATAAACCAAAATGGGCCTTGTTAACCAAAAAAGTTCCAAAGTGCACATACTATCCCATGCTTCAGTTAATAGCCATAATAGACAAAAGCAACAAGTGTCTTCTTAAGGATCTTAACAGATGAAAATATCATTGAAGACTTGATGTCACCAAGGGCTGAGAAACCCTAAAATAGAGCCTATGCCCTATAACATCCCGTAGTAAATACTAATGAAAGATTTTTCTTTACCCGGACAAAATTGGGGTATGACACCTAGCTACCCGAACGCGTGACCCTACCCCACGTTGATGATTCACCACATGTGTTTGAGGATTTGAGGGCCAAGGAACATCATCACCACCTGCATTGAAGTGTTACCTCCATAGCTAAGTTCGTGACCCATGCTAGAGTAGTTGAGATGTGTTTGAGTTATTGGAGGAAGACCAGGAAGATTGAAGGGAGACATTGGTGTGAATGATGCGTCAAGAAAAGGTTGAAATGATTGTTGTGGTGTTTGGTAGCCATATGGTTGTTACATCATCCATTATGTATGCTTCACTTGCCTGGTCAAGATCCATTCGAGGCCCACTTGTTCATGGTCTATTATGGAGGTTTCTTTGGTCTGTTTAACATTCACTTCTTGGCCTTACATGTTCATCTTTTGTTTGTCTATGTTCATTGGTTCAAACTCATTTCCATGGAATCACAACTTCCACTTGTCTATGTTTATTGGTTCAAGCCCATTTCCATTTTCTAGCATTGCATCTGATCATATCCTCATGTTTAGTCCATGCCTAACCTATTTCATTTGGTCAGTTTCATTCATGCCATTTGCATTGCCATTGTTGTCTGGTCCATAAATCTTTGATTATGACCTAGTTCATTGTACATCTTGGGCCTTGCCAGAGTTTTTGTTTCATGCTTAGAATTGTTCATCCAAGTTATGGTCATGTCCATTGATCCGTGATTAGGTATTCATCAAGTTCATCACTTAGTTTATTCCATGTTGATTCATGTTATCATGTTCATTCATTTCAATATCTTTCATATCCATACAATTCATTTCAAACAATCAATGCATTCAAATATAAAATATCGTTTCATACAATCACATTCAAAGTCCATACATGTACAAAGACTACAAAGTTAACCATTTATACAACAATTGACTTTTGGTTAACAATTGACTTTTTGCGCGACAACCACAACATTTAAAAACAACATTTCTAATTGATTACAACAATCAAACTGATATCATTTGGTCCAAACATCATTTTCGTAGCATCCTTATAATTTTTTACTCGCACCCATCCACGTAAGGCATCGAGTCTCTCAATACTTCTATTTTTTTTTTGCCTTTAGGTATGTTTCCTTCTAACCAACGAATCAACTCGCATCAACGTGGGTTAAGGCCACGCGTTCGGGTAGCTAGGGGATGTGGTACCGGAGGTCGGTTGAGTCATCCTGGTCAACAACATTAGTCTTTATGGTATTCGTATGTAAACGTATATTAATATTAATATCAATTCGTCCGATTTCGACTTTTATCTAAAACATACATTGTTTTTCAAAAAAAAATTACGCAATACACAGAGGCGCCAGACCAATTGGCATCTCCTATCCTTTTTTACACATGGGCGCCAATTGGATTGACAACACTAGGTGCACTAGCCAATCCAATTGGCGCTACCTCTTTAACTTATAGAGCAGCCACCAATTCATCTGGTGCCACCTCTTCAAAGTGGGATAATTTAAGAATTAATCTGAAAAGTGGGTTATTTTGAGATTTTTTTTGAAAAAGTGGATTAGTTGAGTAAAAATTTCTACATTAAGTATGGATGTTTAGAATTTAAATTTGTATTTTGCACTAAAAGTTTAGCTCTGTCTTTTACTTTCTTTTTTCAAAATAAATTAAGTGCTATTTAGTTTTGCCTTGATTTTATTCTTGTTCTAGCAAGAGTTTTTCATATTAGTTAGAAATAATAGCAAACTCACATTTTTATTTATGTTCACATTTTGTCTGTATATTTAAATTTAAATTTAAAATTTAAAGTCATTTACATTTAAATTCACGTTTTATTTTTAATTAACATTTTATTTTTGCACGTTTTTTTTTTACATTTAAAGTTCAAAAATAAGGAAGTCTTAAGCCACATTTATTTTTACAGTAACCAAATTGCACAACAAATAAATAAATGTCGAATGAGTGGGAATCCTCAAATTTATATTTTTTTGTCAGATTTGTTTGCCTTTTGATTCTTCCTTCATCTTTGTTTTCCTTGGAGCAGAGAGTTTTAGCATTGTCCATACATAGATACATAAGCATAACAGGAATATATATATATATATATATATATATATATATATATATATATATATATATATATATATATATATATATATATATATATATATATATATATATATATATATATATATATATATATATATATATATATATATATATATATATCCTAAGTCAAAGTAAAAAGCAAAAACATCAATATAGTAGATCTTTCATTAAACTGTTAAAACATTTTTTGACATAAAAAAAGTTGAATAATTTCTTTACTTTTGTGTCATACGACAACAATATAAACTTTAATGATTTTCCATTATAAACGGGACCATGCCACATATGCAATATAAAAGGAGGGTTTGAAAAATTTTCAAAGAGGAAAATTAAAACAGCCATATAAGAGAACAATACAAATTTTAAACCATGAGGCATTCAAAGATTCTGGGTGCTTGAAGGATTAGCAACATTGCTTGGAAAAACTCCCATTTTGAGGTTGTGTTGGAGTCTTGATTAGAAGTTGGATGGTTATGGTCATTATACTTAGTTTCACCAAATTGATTGACATATTGAACTTTAAATTTAATTAGTAAATATTGTCATTTAATAACTCTGTTGTTAATTAGTATTTTTTTGTCACTTTATTTATTTTTTATTTTTTACTTTTTTTAACTTTGTTTTTCTAGATTAATTTTTGTTAAGAAGATCATACTTCCATCTTCTATTTGATGAGTTTAGTAATTTTTCACATGAAGTAAAAACGATGCAAAATATTTATAGGAAAAAATATTATACTTTTTATAGTGTGGAATAATGTGCATTTGTCTTAAAGCCTAAAAATATCTCATGCAAAACCACAAATCTATTGGGATAAATTACAATCAGCTACACAATATCATCATGGTAGTTGATGTAGAATAGGAGACAGATAATTATTGATATTGAAGAAGTAGGGAGTCTCGATATTTTCTAGATCATCATAATATTTTGTTCTCCAGTTCTCTAGCTGACTCATTACATTTTTTATGTATATTAAAAACCATTACCCCTGCTAGTTCAGTATGCCCATATGTTTCATTCTAATTCCAAGATACATTTCTTCTTTACGGTTTCTCCTATTTGATTTAAAGTGGAAGAACAAACTTCTTTACTAGAGATATCAATGAGGACACTATCCTTAGGTCCATTTTAGGTCTATGGAAAATGTATAAAATAGACCTAAAAAAGAGAAACCAAACACAGTGTCAGAGATGATGACGTGTCTGTATAAAATATGATCGTAGAAGATCCCCACGGTAACCCATGCGCCTTCACGCACCAAAGCAATACCCATCAGGTAGAAGTTTCTCGAACACATAAGAAATGGTTACAAATACACAACGAACAAATCTGCAAGCGCAAATCAAATTTCTCTGCGTCCAAATTCTGCAACGCGATTTCAGAACCAGGTAAAATTTCCATCTCCGACTCTTATATTAATCTGATCCATGATTATTGATTGATTGATTGCATCTAGTATTCTTCAGAAATTTCAGTAAAATTAGTTTATATCTGCATGTAAACCTCATGATTTAATTTTTCTTTTTTTATCGTTAATTATTCTATCAATTATCGTAATTTTGTTTCCTTTGTGGTTGAATTGGTGCTTTAGGGTTGGATTTCATGAAATTATCCATGAGAATTTGGTTTTAAGTAGTTATTTTGAAAGGAAAATGCTGATTTTAAGATCTGTATTTGCTTTCGGATGAAATCGGTGTCGTAGGGTTGATTTTTGCTTAATTTATACTTCTATTAATCAACGTGATTATGTTTAACGAATTCGTTTGTGGGATTGTTGTAGGTGTAACGAGATCAACATGAGGGGAAGAAGCTACAGCTACAGTTACAGTCCGTCACCTCCAAGGTATGGTCGAAGAGAACGCAGTCCTAGTCCTAGGGGCCGCCACGGAGGCAGTTACAGAGGCCATGATAGAGACTTGCCAACAAGTCTTCTGGTCCGGAATCTGCACAAAGATTGCAGGTATTTATAGAAGGATTTCAAAGCTTTACGGTAGTTTTTTATTTTGATTCGTTGTTTATTGTATTTCCATTAAGAAAAATTGTAAGAGAATAATTTTGATAGATGCATGACTCTGAATAGAACAGTATGGTGGAATTATCCATGTTTATTGTATTGCTATTGTGTGGATCAGTATTATGAAGAATTTCTTTTTTTATTATGGTTCCTTATGTTTCTATATTTGGTCCTTTTTTTATGTAATGTAATAAAATAAAAAGTGACTCTTTTAAAGAGGATGATATTGCAGTAGTGTAATTGCTTCTATTTTAGCATGGTATTTAATAGACTGGTTTTGTTTTTTCAACCGTGATTTTTGGTTTTGCAGGCCAAAAGATCTGCACGATCCATTTGGCCAGTTTGGTCCTGTCAAGGATGTATATCTGCCTCGTGATTATTACACTGGGTGAGTATATACTTGTCTGTAACATAGCTGATAGCTTTTATAGCTTATTTTGTTTTCTGAGAGCATAGCTTGAGGCTTGGATTTTATTTAAACACGGCACATGTCGAAGTTGCTCTACTGTGAAGTTGTGTCTGACTGTTGTAAAATTATGGGTTGTTTTCTTCTAATGTTGCCAATTTGTTATAACTTATAAGTAACCTGGAATTTGTAATCCATTCATTTTATGGGAATTTGGCTTTTTCTTTTATTGAAAGTGTTGAAGACAAGAATGAAGTAATAAGAGTGTCGTGTTGAAGTCAAGAATAAAGTAATAAGAGTGTCATTTTGAAGACATCACCAAGTAGTAAGACTTGAAGTTCAGGGTGATGTTAGTTTTCCGAAGGTTGAGTTTGAATTGGTTATGAAGAAGTTCAAGTCTTGAAGATTTTCATCTCAATATTTTGGCACCTACAAGGTTAGAATTGTGTGGTGTTTATTATTGAATTATGCGGAGACTTGAGAGTCTGACTTGTGTTGGAGACGGGGTCCCATTTGTGAATAATGAATATCTGCAACCCACACTACTTCAGTATGCTGTTGTGTTCATTTGTTGCGCCATGCATATCTTCATGTATATCTTGTCTTAATGCTTTTGGATCTTATATTCCAGGGAGCCAAGGGGTTTCGGGTTTGTTCAATTTGTGGACCCAGCTGATGCTGCAGATGCAAAATATCACATGGATGGTCAAATTCTTCTTGGTCGTGAGTTAACTGTGGTGTTTGCTGAAGAAAACAGAAAGAAACCTCAAGAAATGAGAGCAAGAGAACGGGGAAGGTAAGGATGTAAAGTTTGTAATTAAATCATGCATCATTGCGTCCCTTTGAAACTGCATTTTTTGTAGTCTATTCTCCTTTATTAAGTATTTCACATTTCTCATTCAATCTATTCCTTTGAAATTGCATTTCTTTTAGTCTATTCTCATTTACTAAGTACTAGCATTTCACATTTCTCATTCAATCTATCCCTGGGATAGATCATATGATTATAGGAGATCCCCACGTCGCTATTCACCATGCTATGCACAAACATATTCTCCTAGTCCAGACTATTCCCCTTCTCCAAGACAAAGGCGATACCCGAGATATTCCAGGTTTGTTATTGCATTAGTTTTTTACTCAATTCTATTTTGTGGCATAAGGGATTTGCTGTGTTTCATTCTTAGTAAGGCCCGTTCTGTCATAATTCAGGTCAATTTCACCAAGAGACGGAAGGTATAGGAGGGAATCATACTCCAGATCTCCTTATGCATCAAGAAGCCCCAGAAGAAGTAGGAGTTACAGCAGGAGCATGAGTCGTAGTCCAGGATACTCTAGGTGATTTAACTTGACAAGCTTGGTTAATGTGAGAGATGATATTCTAATTTTTATGTCATTTCTAAAGATGCTTGTGTTTAGTGCTTCAATGTTGTTAATTGATATGGTAGTAGTAAGGAAATGTCGTAGTTTTGGTTATGCTCTATACTTGGCCTTTTTTTTTTCAAATCAAAATGTCTATTGGATCAAGTAATTTGCGTGCTTTTTCTACCTTCAATTCTTGTTTGCCAATTTCACAAGTGATTATTTTTGCAGAGCAAATTATAGTTTGTCTATTTTGCAATGCAGTAGTGTGCTATGGTTAACAGACACGAAGTAAAAAGTTTGTTTAATAAATAAAAGGAATTGCTTTTTCTATCTATGGTTACTCCCACACCCATAGTGAAAAATTAAAATTATCTTTGAAATTTAGAAATGTATTTTTGGGCACATTCTAATTCACACAATAGAAATATATAAAAATATATACAAGTTTCATTAAAACATTTCTACAATGTACTTTATTATTTAGTTTTATTGAAGATGTGATCAATATTTTTATATTTGAGTTGGAATTATTATTCAAATTCATATTTTGAGTTGTTTATATTATTTAAATTCATATTTTGAGTTCTATTTATTATTTAAATAGATTATTTAGAATATATTTCAGTGTAAAACCACTTCATATTATCATTCAATTTAAATTAATTATTTTGACACATAAGCATGAAAGATGAGAGAGCAAAATGTGGAAAAAATATTTATTAGACAATTTAATTATAATATATTATGTGTCAAAACTCAGAAGTATTAATTTTTAAGGGTAATGCTAACTTGTGTTCTTTAAGAATTAAATGACGAAATATTGTCTTGGAAATTGTGCATTGACTTTAATAAAAATATATAATTAATTTTTGAATTATATCTTTCAATACAAATTTTTTATAAATAGATTTTTTAACTTGTATCCTAGGACACAAGTTAGCATTATCCAATTTTTAATTAGATGAAAATGGTTTTATATTAATAATGTATTCTAATTAATCTCTTATTTAAAATGTTTGAAGTGTATATGAAATTTTGAGATTGTTTTATATTATTAATTTTAATATAATTTGATTTTGAAAAAATAATTTTTTTTATTAAAAAAGTTGATTTTATTAAATAGATGGTGGCGATGATATTTGAATTCAACTTCGACTCATTTGAGATGAGCTTGAGTTTTGATCCCTCGTATTTGGAATGGAGATTGTTTGGGGATTTAGGTTTAAGATTAGGGGAGGTAAAAAATCGTTTTCGTCATGTCCTGTTGTCATGTCTATACATAACAATTAAATTTTCACTTGTTTTCAGCTCAAATTCATCGAATTGTATCTTCTCATGGTTGTCAATTGAGGATGAACGATAATAGAGTTTTATAACTTTTTGATTGTCTTAGTATATATTCTTTAATATTAATTGTAGATTGACAAGACGAGGTGATTTCTTAGAACTTAAATTGAAGTAGACAAAAATGAGGTATGCACACTCAAATATTTTGTATGTTCTTTGTGTGTGTGTGCTAACAAGTTTAGTGACACTCATATTTATACAAGTTTTAGATTAATATGAATATTATAAATTCAATATTGTTTTAGAAAATATTTCTGAGACATACTTTAGGATACATTCTGGTTCATTTGTGAAATTCTGGTGTAGTCAGAATTCAGATGTTATCCACCACGACATGACATCTGATCTAACATTGTAACTAATACAGCAAGATAGTTATTAACCACTGTACTAATATGCACAGGTTCACAGATGTCACGACATCTCATTCTATGTCGCCCTAGAATGTATGAACCCCTGGTTCTGTGCTTCAGGAAGAAAGACTCAACAGAAGTCAAACCTAGCACTCACTTCAGTTGTTTTCTTCCATAGTTATCAGCATGATGTCTTACTGTTGATTTGAACATCATCTGTTACAGCATTACAGGTTTATCTTATTTTATAACTGGCACAATTATAACATGCAAAAGGTAAAAACACAAGTAATTGTTAACCCAGTTCGGTGCAACATCACCTACGTCTGGGGGCATACCAAGCCAGGAAGAAGATCCACTATTAGTAGTATCAATTCAAAGCTAAACTCACACGTTTACAACTTATCACTTAATCCCTACCCAATGCAATCTATACCTAGGAACTCCTAGATAGAAACCTCCAGTTTCCATTCCTATCACTACAATCACAATGTAATGCTAACCAACTTGAACTTGCTTCACAGCTTCGTTCAAGCACATAATCACTCTTGCCTACAGGCTTGAGTTACAAAAACTCTCAGCTTTTACCACTGAGAAACACATGGTAACCATCCCACAGGTTGGGAGGTTTACCTTACACACACCCCTAAAAATTCATTCTAGGAGGCTTACAAAGACTAGATTACAATCAGCTATTTATAACCTAATCACCCAAGTGGATTTGGGCCTTCAGAAATCGCAGCAAACTTCTCCTTTGCTGTTACAACATCAGCAGAAACTTTCTGCTACAAACAAGGTCTTCAATCTTTTAGTTCCTAAAATATCTCCAAATTTAGTTCCTAAAATATCTCCATATTTAGTTCCTAAAATATCTCCACATTTAGTTCCTAAAATATCTCAAGACCTCCACAAATAATGCCACATAGGATTCTAACTAATTTCCACATATTAGTGTGCTAACAAATAGGCTATTTGTTAGGTTCCTTAATTGTAGCTTGGTTGTTGGTTTCCTGGATTTTCTCTAAGCTGTCGACTTCCTGAAGAATAGCCCAAGAAAAAGCTGAAACAGAAAACTGCACAACCTACAATTTAGCATATGCTGTCAGGCATGAATGTCACGACATTCAGCTTGACATCAAGGTCCATATGCTGAGTCTGTTTTTCCAGAAAACAGACTGTACAATTTTGCTGACCTGTACATGATCAAAATGACCATACTACAGTAACAGCTTACATTAATAAATGTTAAAGTGTCCAACTTAACATTTACACATTTGGCCTTAAGTTAGTTCTGTTATTCTCTTGAAGAACAAACTAAGTTACATGCTGAAGTATAGCAGAACACCACTCTGCCTAATCTTCAGTAGCTGCTGTCAATGATGAATGTCACAACATCCAGTTTGACATTCAGTCAGTAGGCCTTATGCCAGGTCTGGTTCTTCCTTGATAACCAGACTGCAAATGAATACTAAGTTCTAACAGAACTTCTGTTCCTTAGTATCTGTTGACAGGTATGAATGTCACAACATTCAATAATCCTGTGTTAGCTAGTCCTGTAGTAACTACAATGTAGTCACATATACATGTCATGACATCAGTCAAGACATTAGTGTTTTACCATATAATGCAGCCAATCAAACACCTACAAACTCCCCCTTTGGCAAATTTTTGGCTAAAACACTTTGATCCCCATAACAGAGTTCATAGCAGCGGAATAATACTAGCTAATACACTCAGAGTGGCAGCACACTCACACACATGGAAGTTAAATAAAAACTTCACATAGCAGCACACACATATTAGAAGTTGCACCTAAACTTCAACATCAGCTGCAGGGGGGAATCTTCAGATCTGTCATGAGAGTCTGTTGTAGAGACCCACTCTGTTTGTCAGGGGTATTGGTGGTTATTACTCCCCCTTTTTGTCAAAAATGTTGCCAAAGCCAACAACATAGCCAGAGCACACTGACAGAGTTCCAGACTTGGTTTTACTTCACAGTTTCAACCAAGTTCACATCCACTTGATCTTGCTTCACAGCTTCGATCAAGTAATCACCCACTTTTGCTTTACAGTAGGTACAGCCATATCAGATTCCAAGACTTTGAGTCTGACATCTTGATCCACTCCTGCATGAACACTTTCTTGAACTCCAGCAGGCACATAAGATATCTTATGTTAAGACATCTTGTGAATACTCTGTCCTTTTTGTTAACAAGGCAAACTATCAGCAGTTTAAACCACATAATAGTAGTTTAGTCAGGAGCAAAAACAATTACTAGTTATGGCTACTAGTAATACACACATGCACAAGGGTACTTCTTCTCCCCCTAAATCTGTGCATTCATCAAATAACAGCTGCTGTAACTCCAGCACCTGTACCAGCCAGAATGTCCTACTGGCATATGCTTCCATATTGTCATGACATCCGGTCAGACATTCTTCTGCTCACTCAGCCTTGACACATACCTTGTTATCCCACTATCTAACAGGTTTCCAAACCTTGTTATCTGAGAACACATAGACCACAAGCTTGATGATTACTTGCAGTGCAAGGACAGAACTCCCCCTGTCATGAACAACCCATTCTCCTCTTGAAGCTTGGAGATCACACATGGGCATATCCAACATCCCAAAGTTGGACCTTCACATACTTCCTAATTCAAAGAGACTCCAGACCACTTGATGAATGGAAAACATAAGACGCATCTTCATGTCTTCAAGAGCACACCCTCTGTTCAACCCTCTTAGCTGAACACATTCACACTCTGTGTCAATCTCTCTTCTAACCAGAACAGAAGACCACTTCACAAGATGTTCTAACATCAGCTGGGACATCCTTCATAACAGGACAAGGCACACCATCTGATAGTCTTCAGATATCACTGAGTCACCGGGTTGATCAAGAAGAACCCAGACATACCTTAGGACATATACATTTTCATCCCATTACAAGAGATAATCTTCCATAGATAGCTCAGAACTCCTACCACAAGCTCCAAGGGATGAATAGAAAACACCTCCTTTAGTCTTCAACTTACTACTTTTCTGCTCAAAAGTAATTTGTCTCAGACTTTCCTCAAGAATAATCAGCTGCCATATGGATTATCTTGATTCTTCGAACTCACTCCTGAGATAGACCAAATGCCACTGGTTGATTACCTCCTTCATGAATCCTCATATGAAAAGGTCAAATGCTGCTTTTTGACCTCCCCAAGTTTATCAGACTTCTCCCAAAGATATTCTGACCTTCCAAGTGAGACTTGAACTTCAAGCTTTTTGAAGTATCCAATCTACAACCCTGTAGACCTTTCTATCTCAAGTTGATGTGCCACTTCACCAACTAAGAATCTGATGTTGAACCAAATGTCACAACATTGTGTTTTGACATCCAGCTGTTGAATTCAGCTCCTTCTTCTGCCACTTGAAAGAACTTCCTCCCTTCACAGAACAAGAGTTCAATGTTCTCATAGACTTGATTGTGGAACCAAGTTTGAGTAAACAACCTCCATCCTGCAGGTTTGCAGTTAAGTCATCCAAGCTCACACCTTGATGAATCCCTGCTTCTTCTCCAAAGACATCAGACACTCTGATGTATGAGTCTTCAGAAGGACCAGTTAGAAACTAACCCTTCAGCTCTACCAAGGATTCCACATCCTAAGGCAAGGCTGTTTCCATGATGTCAAGACTGCTGCCACTTGTTCTTGACTTCACAGTGTGCATAAGCTAATGCACTTCCTTACCTAGATCAGAAATAAACTGATCCAAGTAACCACCATCAAGACTATGATGTCTTCTTCTTCTTGTACATACCAAGGCTGAACATGTTTCTTGCCAGGAAACCTTTTCAGAGATCATATGCTTTTGCTGCCACCAAAGAGATAGATCATAAGCCAATGTACTGTCCTTCCTGTGATTCTGCACAGGGTCTTGAAGAAGTGATGTTCCAACATCTTTAAGAACATCAGTTATCTTGAGCTCCAAGGATAATCAATTAAACACTTGCACTTGGCACAAGTAGACATTGATCTTAAATCCTTTCCCAATCATCCCTTCAGATACTTCCACCATAAGAATACTTTGAAAATACTCTTCTTGTGTCAACATCTTCTGCTTGCAAGCACCTAGACAATTTTGAAAGTCTTCCCAGATTAAATCCACCCTTAGGAATGAGAGAGATGAATTCTTCCTTGCAAATGTGTCACACAACCACCAGAACCCATGTGACACAGGTCAACAGCCAACCAGACCCTAGGCTGACCAGACTTGAGGAGGTTAACCAAAACTCCCCCTCAACTTAACAATCATGGATACTCCACACCAATATCCATGCATTGTACCCATATGTCTCAACATGACATACACTATCCCTACCAGTGGCAACTAACTCCTCCAATCAGACTCCAGCTGACCATAAGTACTAGTGAGACACACAATACCAGTCGATAGTAGTTATGCATTGCCAGGGCATACTACTTCAACCAACCTCTGAATCTTCATATTCTTACTCCTTGACAGAACTGCCACTTCTGCACGTGGTGTTTGAATAACATGATTCATGGTTCCAATCCTCGTAGATGATACAGCACTCAGGTTACCCCATTATTGACTGCTAACATCCAGGGGACTTGTCTTCCAACACAGCATAGTACTTCAGGGAACACCTATCCAGCCCTGCTCAATCTACAGGAATATGCCAAACAGCAGGAGATTGCACACTGCCACATCTCAACCAGCTCAACTTTTAGAGATCAGACTTCTAAAGGTGACCTTCTTGAGCACACATACAGTTGACCCTTCCCTTGTCAACTTAGCACACACAGATGTCTCCTCTTCCAGGTCAGGAGTAGGTTCCAAACAGAAGTATCCCTTTGTTTGATACCTAAAAACATCTGCTCTTCAACCAGTAGCTGCATACTTGTTGAACAACATGTTCTAACATCGCATAGAACATTAGTTCCACCTCCTTGGAACAAACCTTCCTTGAAGGTCTTCAAGGTCTTCATACACCCTACTCAAGTGAGTAAAAGAATCAGTGATTAAGTGATTCTTACCATCCTGAAGTGAGAACGTCATGATGAGTGGACTTGAGGGGACTCAAGTATCTTTGACATCTTCAGTAGATTATGATGAGATCTTGAATACAGCAGCCTTACATCCACATGAGGGGAAACAACATCAGAGTTTGAGTTTTGCCAGGTATTATGCAGCGGAAATCATAATACAACTCAACCTATGAACACACACTTCACCAGATCAGCCTCCAAGACCATACCACGTTTGAATGTGATTCAATACTGGCACAGCTGTCCCACACACAGGCCAATTGCCACCCTCCAGAGACAGGTACACACCATTCCTGTCATGAACAGTCCATCCACCTACTTCAAGGGACCATTCAGGGAAAGTACAGAACCTTTCACAGGTTCCAACATTAGTACTACCATAACTTCTTGCAAGATACCAGAAAGTATCACCCATGGATCTCATCCAGAGACAGAACAGGATGCCTGCTCTGATACCAATTGAAATTCTGGTGTAGTCAGAATTCAGATGTTATCCACCACGACATGACATCTGATCTAACATTGTAACTAATACAGCAAGATAGTTATTAACCACTGTACTAATATGCACAGGTTCACAGATGTCACGACATCTCATTCTATGTCGCCCTAGAATGTATGAACCCCTGGTTCTGTGCTTCAGGAAGAAAGACTCAACAGAAGTCAAACCTAGCACTCACTTCAGTTGTTTTCTTCCATAGTTATCAGCATGATGTCTTACTGTTGATTTGAACATCATCTGTTACATCATTACAGGTTTACCTTATTTTATAACTGGCACAATTATAACATGCAAAAGGTAAAAACACAAGTAATTGTTAACCCAGTTCGGTGCAACATCACCTACGTCTGGGGGCATACCAAGCCAGGAAGAAGATCCACTATTAGTAGTATCAATTCAAAGCTAAACTCACCCGTTTACAACTTATCACTTAATCCCTACCCAATGCAATCTATACCTAGGAACTCCTAGATAGAAACCTCCAGTTTCCATTCCTATCACTACAATCACAATGTAATGCTAACCAACTTGAACTTGCTTCACAGCTTCGTTCAAGCACATAATCACTCTTGCCTACAGGCTTGAGTTACAAAAACTCTCAGCTTTTACCACTGAGAAACACATGGTAACCATCCCACAGGTTGGGAGGTTTACCTTACACACACCCCTAAAAATTCATTCTAGGAGGCTTACAAAGACTAGATTACAATCAGCTATTTATAACCTAATCACCCAAGTGGATTTGGGCCTTCAGAAATCGCAGCAAACTTCTCCTTTGCTGTTACAACATCAGCAGAAACTTTCTGCTACAAACAAGGTCTTCAATCTTTTAGTTCCTAAAATATCTCCAAATTTAGTTCCTAAAATATCTCCATATTTAGTTTCTAAAATATCTCCACATTTAGTTCCTAAAATATCTCAAGACCTCCACAAATAATGCCACATAGGATTCTAACTAATTTCCACATATTAGTGTGCTAACAAATAGGCTATTTGTTAGGTTCCTTAATTGTAGCTTGGTTGTTGGTTTCCTGGATTTTCTCTAAGCTGTTGACTTCCTGAAGAATAGCCCAAGAAAAAGCTGAAACCGAAAACTGCACAACCTACAATTTAGCATATGCTGTCAGGCATGAATGTCACGACATTCAGCTTGACATCAAGGTCCATATGCTGAGTCTGTTTTTCCAGAAAACAGACTGTACAATTTTGCTGACCTGTACATGATCAAAATGACCATACTACAGTAACAGCTTACATTAATAAATGTCAAAGTGTCCAACTTAACATTTACACATTTGGCCTTAAGTTAGTTCTGTTATTCTCTTGAAGAACAAACTAAGTTACATGCTGAAGTATAGCAGAACACCACTCTGCCTAATCTTCAGTAGCTGCTGTCAATGATGAATGTCACAACATCCAGTTTGACATTCAGTCAGTAGGCCTTATGCCAGGTCTGGTTCTTCCTTGATAACCAGACTGCAAATGAATACTAAGTTCTAACAGAACTTCTGTTCCTTAGTATCTGTTGACAGGTATGAATGTCACAGCATTCAATAATCCTGTGTTAGCTAGTCCTGCAGTAACTACAATGTAGTCACATATACATGTCATGACATCAGTCAAGACATTAGTGTTTTACCATATAATGCAGCCAATCAAACACCTACAATTTGGTGAAATTAAGGTGAGTTCGGAAATGCATTTTTTGAATAAATCACTGATATCATTTTTTTAAAATTGTTTGGGAATTTATGTTTGAGTTTAGGGAAGGTAAAAATCGTCGTTGTCTCGTCCTATTGTCATGCCTATACATAACAGTTAAATTCTCATTTGTCTCCAATTCAAATTCATTGATTGTATCTTTATATTCATGTCAATTGAGGATGAACGATAATAGAGCTTCACAACTCTTCGATTGTCTCAATATAAAATTTTTAGTGTAATTTTAGATCGACAAGACGAGGTGATTTCTGAGAACTTAAATTGAAAGGGAGGTTTCTCGCCTTTGAAGTAGACAAAAATGAGATATGCACACTCAAACATTTTGTATGTTCTTTGTGTGTTTATGCTAACAAGTTTAGTGACACTCATATATATACACGTTTTAAATTAATATGGAATTAGAAATTCAATTTTGTTTCAGAGAATGTATCAGAGACGTACGTACTTTCAGATGCATTTTAGTTCATTTAGAGAAATTAGGGTGAGTTCGAAATTGCATTTTTGAATAAACCACTTCAATCATTTTTGAAAAAATATGAGGTGAGTTTGAAAAAGTATTTTTGGAACAGAACCTGTTATGAAACACAAAAATGGTGAAAATTTTACAAAACTGCAATCAACATTAAAATATATGAAAATGTATACAGTTTACTTTGTTAATATTAACCCACTGCATACAAAACATGTTTAACCACCTAAATACATTGTTGGAGAAGAAATAAAATGAATCAACTCCCGTGTCATCGCCTAAATTTTGTATATATGGAAGGTTTCTTAATTGACTTTTATTTATTTGATTCTCTTTCAATTTCGTTCAACTTGGTATAATTTAATAACACTATAACATCTAATAGTTCTTAATTTCCAATTAATAACTCATGTCCAACTTAGCTTCATCAGAATCAATCATCATCTAACAATTCAAATTGTTTATTAATCTATACAATAATGGTAACAGAGCTGACATTGCTGGCTCTAACCATCCACTTCGTACCAGTTGAATAAGTTAACATAAGCATTTCCAAATTGCCCTGCACCCATCAAACAATTTATGAGCATATAAACAACATCAATCCAGCATTACAGTCCAATTAAATAACATGGTTTTTCAGTTTAACTAACAACATGAAGCATAGGTGGCCATGATATCACAATCTATAACCTTGCTCTAATTTTGACCTACAAATTATAACAACAGTTGACATCAGCCGCATCAGCTATGATATCACAATCCATGACCTGCTCTAATTCTATTTCCGAGTTAGCAATTTACAGTTTCATCAATTAACCAATTAACACCCGATTCAAGCTCACCATATTTTTTTCAAGCCAACTTCAATTATCATTAGCTGCATAACAAATAATCACTAGAAGAAAATGGGCAAATACTCTTACAAAGTTTACATTCACATAACACAATTAACAATCCATTGCTAACACATTTAATTAGTTCCACTGATTTCGGGTTAATCTATACTAACTCATTCACTCCATTGATTAATTAAGAATTCCTACCAACTTCATCAGTTAATAACACAACAATTAACAACACCACAGAGCCAATTGAACACTAACATGTAACAGTCACTAACAGCAAATTCAACCTCACTCTCTGAATTAACTTAATGCTCAGTTAACTAATAACAACTAGCTGCAGAACTTGACATTAATCAAAACAAACTAACAACATAACATTGAATTTCATAAAACAGTTCATTTAAAATTTTCATTTCATTTAAATTCCAATTTCTAACTAACTCTTACATCTCTAACTGACAGTGAATTACAATAGGATTTTAGGTGAATTTCAATTGAATTTCTAATAGATTTCAGATTCATTCCCTATATAATCACAAGCTCTCTGCAAATTCAGGGATCCCTGATTCTTCTTCCCTCACTCATAATTCTTTCTAAAACTCTCTCTGTATCACACTCTTACCCTCACTCATAGCTCCTTCTACCACTCCATTAAAGCTTCACATTGAAGCTTCAATGGAGTAGATCTCAACCTTGCATCACTCTCCATCACTCACAATCACAACATCAACACCACAACGCGAATAAGCAAAAAGGAGTAGAAGAGTTGCAAGAGAAGCTGAGCAAGGAGGATAACGTTACCTGGATTCTTTTCCACCAGACAAAGAACCACCGGAGTTGCTCCGGTAGGTAAACATTTCTGCGCATTTTCTTCAATCCTTCGTCATCAGAATGTAATGTAGAGCTCCAAGGATCAAAGCACTCTCAAAAGAGGCTTTGCTTTTTGATTTTCTCTTAATTTCTGGATTTGGTATTTTTAGGGTTCATACATTTTGATTCGGTTTAGATTTAAGGTTGAAATTAAGGCAGATTGTTGATGAATATGGAAAGAGGAGGGTGAGACGAATAAAATGGGGTAGGTTTTTGTGATTTAGGACCCCGTCGCCGCCGGTGGCGACTTCTGGCGCAGAGGAGGTGCTGTGTTCCGACAAGGTTAGTTGAAGTAAGGTGCACGATCTGAACATGATGAATGATCTCGGTAGGCCTCACTGACCCCTATCTTCATGGATTTGGGTGGGTGTCCTTGGGCTTCAAGCCCATGTAAATTACTTAACTCACCCCCATTCCACCTGCATCCCCCCTCCTGAATGAGTTCCACAATTGTGGGCTTGGTCTTTCAAGCCCAAGCAAAACTTCTGCCTCACACCTCCTTCAAATTTCATACCCCTGTCTCATTTCAATTTAATTCCTTTTTATTATTTTTTAATTGATTTGTTCACAATTTTAAATTATGATTTATGATTGTGTGAACTGAAATCATTTTATTAGAATTATGTTAATTTAGTTTAGCTAAATCTTTTTTTATCATGTAACATGATTAGATGCTAATTAGGATTAATTAGTTAATTAATTTTAATTAAATCTTGTTTGTTAGAAATTAATCAATTTTTTGCATAATGACCTTTGTACCCCTAGGGTTTAGAAAATTCATAATACATGTTCCCTTAGCTTAGGGTTTGTTTAGGGTTAATTGGTCATTTTTATCATTTGTTTCTCATGTGAATTTTGTTAATTGATTGATTTTCATGATCCCCTAGTTTAGGGTTTTACTTAGAATCATTTGATTTAATTGGACTGATCCAATCATTAGGTTTACGGTGGAGGCTAAAACGCTTGTTTGTATTTCGTGTCGAAATGACTTAGCCTATATTTTTTTATGAAAAAGAGTTTGAAGAAATTGCACAAGGATACAACAAAGATTTTGTGAGTTTAAAGTTGATTTAAAATTATTTTGAAATTTGAGTAATTGATCAATGTGACGTGCGTCAACCAATCAATTACTCGAGGACGTAGTGGATGTGCATCCACCTATCCTATTTATTTGCAAAAGTATGATATACAACAAGAGTTTGACTTATGTATAGAATGAAAAACTTATTTACAAGTTTATTTTTGTATTTTTAAACCTAAATGAGAAAGAAAAATATATTTTGTATTTTTATCATTTTTATAAACCAACTAAACAATTAAATAAAATATTTAGATAAAATAATTAAATTAGAAAATCAAGTTAAAGATTAAATTAACTAATATTTGAATGACTAAATTAAAAATAAAAATTAAAAACAAATAATTTAATTTAAAAAATAAATTAGAAACAAAGGTATAAGAAGAATAGAGGGTGCAAATAGAAGGAGCTAGGGCCTAAAAGCTAAGGCTCATATCTCTAAAACCCTAATCTCTAAAGGAGAAAAAAATAGTAATAATAACAAATAGTAATTTATTCTATATTTACTAATATTTAATATAACAATGAGATATTTGCATAGTGAAACTGAAAATGTATATGCACATCACGTGACATGTAAAGTTGTTCCAATATACGTAATGCACGTGCTTAAAATAATTAAAAAATAAAGATAAAATTCAGAGAATAAAGTCGTTGACAATGGTAATGTTATGGATTCCTCTGAACAATGACAGTTCTTTTTCAAAGTGAGCTTATGGAGTATGGACCATCACTTTGGGAACAATTGGTGAAAAGTTGTAAGCTTAACGTGCGACCATCAGAGAAGTGCCTTTTGTGGAGCAAACTGATTTTTTTTTTTTTGGAAAGTTATAAAAGTCCTGGTGATTTTCTTTAATATTTTTTTCTTGTATATATTTCAGTTTCTTTATAGGTTTTTCCAGATAATATGTGGGCTCCTTAATATCATATATTTCAACATGTTTTTCACAATCAAGCACCTTCTTGTTAGGTTTGGCTTTGAGGTGTTAGCAATAAATTCTTCAATAAGCCTTATTCAATTAAGTAGAGTTCGTTAGATAGATTAACTTACCTTTTCCAAAAAATACGAATCAGACGTTTTAGATATTTTACACGAATTAAACAATTTAATTAGACTTATATGGACAAGATAGACAAGATAAATTATGCATATTTTTATAATATTGTCCTTCTTTCATTATATATGAAAGAAAAAAATTAAAGAATAAGAAGAAAAAATATTAATAATTGATATATTGAGAAAAGTATTATTAATATTGCAATGAAATTGTAAAATGATTTATAATTTGAGATAATTTTTTTTAGCAAAGTGACTTATAATTTTGGAAAGAGGAAGTACTATTCTATTTAAATTATTTTTAACCAAATCGTTAATCTCAAGATGTTTTTCTAGGTCTTCTTTTACCTCTAAATGTCTGACTCATTTCATCTGACTCATTTTCATCTGATATATACTCTCTTTAACACATAATTTAAAGGTTTTACATTTACATACCTGTAAGACCCCAATTTTGACCCTAAGATCCCTCATGCAATCTCATCAGATGCATTAGCATTGGGATCATACCTTGACATCCTCCTTACCCCTTTTTCATTGAGTTTGTTTTGGGAGAGATCACCAAGCACCATGTGATTGTATCATACTTGTATATTTATTATTTTACTAACCAAAATACCAAAAACATGTCTTTGTATTGGCCTAAACCTTTTTGTTGGTAGGACATGATCACCATTTATCTATCAAGTTCACATCTAGGGTTTGAGACCCTCATGACTAAGAGCACAACCAAGGAATGATCCAAAATGTCTCTAAGCATCATATATGAGTCCCAATGATCTTTGCATGTTATTTTGATCAAGCATTCTTCAAGAGTTTGGAGTTGGTTTGCCTTGGAAACCCTAGTTTGTCTGGGTATTTTGAGTAACTTCTTCAACAAGCTTCTTCACCAATTGATCAAATTCCTCAAGGGACACTTCAAAATTCATCATCTTATGCATATATGATCTACCATGAGCCTAAAAAGTCAAGAGAATTCCAAGCTAGCAAGTTGGTTGATGGTGGTTGGTCAGATGAATTCATCTGATCAAAACTAGGTCCCCCTAGATCCTATCTCCTACAATTTTCACCATATGAAAATGATTCCAATATCAAAGTTACTCTAAATGACATTCCAAACAATTTTCATGTTTAAGTCTAGAGATAATTTTGCTTGGAAAGTCATTTTATATGTTGAAACATCATAGGTCATTTTGTCTAAACCCTAATTTGAAAGTCAACTTCCCAAGGCCATAACTTGCTCATTTTTTATGAGATGAAAGATTTCCAAGTTTCACAATCAAATTCAAGATGTCTACTTAAACTTTTATGTTTGGAGTGAGATCTAAATCAACTATTATGAGCATGTGATAATAGGATACATTATAGGTCATTTTGAACCAATACCATTGAACAAGTGATTTTCCTCAACTTCAAAAATGCATAATTCTCTCATTCTAAATCCAAATGATGTCAAATTGGTGACCATTTTAAATGTCTTTGAAAGAGATACAACTTTAATGAATACACTTTTCTCATTTAGAGCTCACATAAAAAGTTTAGTAAGGTGGAACTTTGAGGTATATGGCTTGACACTTAGAAATTTTTTCAACATGTTTAAATTTCCAAACTTCCACCTTGATACAAGTTCTAAATGGAAAAATGTTTAACATAAGAGTTATTCCTCTTGATCTAAGCTTTCCAAAGAGTCATATTTCATTCATTTTGGACAAGGTTTTCTAGGGCTATGAATGGTTTTAACAGGCATGCATCAAGTGGAAAAATCAAAAGTGCAAATGACCATTTCACATTGCCTTGCCATTCAAGATTCATTTCAATCTCATTTCAGATGCATTTGGACCTAATTGGATTGCTTCATAGGCCTGTACACACCCATGCAAGCATGTGCATGACATTGCCAAATTTGGAAGAAACTTGAAGTGTGCAAATAACATTCCCAATTGCTATAAATACAAGCCCTCTGAGCTCATTTGAGAAGATCCTTGCGCGCCATCTTTTCCCCCTCTTTTCAAACCCTCACAATTCAAAGGAAAACTTGAGAATTTTTAATCTGAAAATTGAGTTTGAATCTTACTGTTTGGAGATTCAAAAACTCCAGGATCCAAAGCTTTGTTCCATTTCCAAACCACTTCTACAAGCTCCTTGAGTGTGATCAAGCAAGGATTGAAGCAAGCAAGATCAAGTTCTGCATAATATTTAAGGTATTTTCCAGAAATTTTCTTCTCTTCGGTTCTCACTCAATTCTCATCAATTCTCTTGGATCTTTGGTTGTCTGAAGTCCTACCAATGTAGGCAAGAAGATTGAGTTGCTTTGAGGTCAAATCAAAGCAACTCAGTTGACACACCTCAAAATTCAAATCCTCATATCTTTCTATATATGTGGAGTTAGTTAAAATTGAGGTCAAATTTGTGCTCTACACCATTTTTTCTTTGAGATCATGTCCTCCTTTTTCATTTATGTGATGGTGATGACTGAACCAGTCCGGTGAGGCTCGCCTGAGAAGGTGACCAGAGGTTTAGCGCCGGTGATGTGCTGGATAGGTTCAGAGCCATTGATCTTGTTCAAAATGTTTTAATCTCATGTGTTGCTTGTAATTACCACTTGTGTTACGCATTGACTAGTGACTATAGTGGAAAGCGCGTTGATAGCCACTTGATTTGCCACCTCAATTAATGAGGGAGATCAAGTGGTCCACGTTTTTTCTGAATATTTAAATTTCATTTTATTTGTTTTATTTTCATTAATTCATATTAATTCATATTAATCTTAATTTGGTAAAAGTCCTCCTTTGTCCAATTTGAGTTTTATCCATTTCCCCTCCCTCTTCATCTTATTCCCCTTCTTTATGCATTCATGTCATGGTCCTATGATATCTCAACGTCCTAAGGCTAGTTGATTGAAAATCAACATAAGTATGGATGAGATTAGACCACCTCTTTTGCATATTCTTTTTGTGTGTGGTATTCTTTTTTTAAGCCCTATTCATTTTCCATTATTCATACCATTCTAATTGTTTATGTTAATGTCATTTTCACTTTGTCCATTTGGACCATATTTTGTGATATATTTTGCTTGTGTATATTGTGTTTGCTTGTGTGGTCTTTGGCCATTAATGTACATAATAAGAACAAAAACCCTAGAAAACATCTTGTGTGGACTGTTGGTTTGATCTGAGACTATTGGACTTAGAATTTAGGCAGCACTCCTTATGCAAAGGACTTGGTCAATACCAAATTTCATGTAACCAAGTGCTTGGAATTTAAAACTTCATCTAATACATCATTGAAGATCCATATGAGTTCATCTACAACATGATCATTATGAAGATGTTATTTTGAACCTGTGACTGATGACATTATGGAATTCATCTGCTACATGGGAAAATTTGAAGAAGATCATGGAATGGCTAAGCTTGGATGTGGCTATCTTTATTTGATGCCTTGCTCTTCAAGTTAATATTGCGTGCCTTGTTTGTTGCTTGATTATAATGTCCAAGGGAATTTGGGTTTCTATATGACATTCTTGTCTATTGGATTGCAACCCATTGGTCAGATCTTTTCAACTCTTAACTTTTAATTTATGCTTAGGATTAGTCTCTTCATCTCCTCCCCATCTCTTTAATTTCAAAATCTCTCCCTCCTTTTTAAAACTTCTTTGTTTGTACTTGTTTTCCCCCTAAACTTAGACCCTTTGCAAATTAGAAACTTTGGCCTTATGCCATTGCATTTTCAAACTTATTTTCTTAAATCAAACTTGTAAATAAACTTAACTATACTTGAGTTAAAATTTTCAAAAGCCAAAAATAACTAACTCATTCAAACCATTTTCTAGGCCTTTGTGTTTTTCAAACCTAATTTTTGTTAAAAGCAATGCACCCACTTTGAAATTTGTATCATGAACTACGAGGTTTTGATCCCTCATTTTTATGTTGGTACGTAGACACAAGTCCGAAGGTCTTGTCAAACACAAAAATATAATTAATGAATTATTTTCTCATCCCCCCCCATTCTATTTGCTTGCAAAAATCATTTGTACAAAATACATATGCACACAAAAAAGGGCTCCCTAGGAGTACCTAGGACACTTTGGGTGCTAACACCTTCCCTCTGTGTAACCAAACCCCTACCTATAATCTCTGGCATTTTATTAGTTTTGATTTGAAAACTTCTTATTTGTGGGTTTTGTTCGTACTTTTCCTTTTTCCCTTGGAAACAATAAAAGCTCGATGGCGACTCTTGTTATTTGATGTCTAGCTTATCCATAGCTTGATGATCATGAATTTACCGCTACAGAAATTAAGTGGCGACTCTGTTGGGGAGTAGTCTCCAGTAGGTTTATCCTACTTTGTTGTTTGTATATAATTGTATATATTTGATGTATGTATATTTGTTTGTATGATATAATCTGCTTGTTGTGCTTGGTGATGTCTGAGTGGTGAGATAAGTTTAAACCCGAACTTGAGTGCAATTAAGATAGGAGGATGGTATAGTCATGTTCGACTTGTGTGGAGTAGTTCTTAACAAGTTGGCTTGAGACCCATCTGCTCAGTGGAGACCCTTTTGGATTTGGAAATGTCACACAAGTATTTGTGGTTAGGCATTACTATCTCTAATTTGGGGTCCAAGAAGCTGAGGACCGTAGAACATTTACCCCCTGTTGGCCTATTTAGGACGTAGTGCGGAGGCTGTTCAAGTGTAGACTTGATAATAGTTGTTACGCGATACTACACTCAGACGAGTTTCTCTTGAGAATATTATAGGTCAATCAGCCAGTCATCTTAACCTGTAATATCCGATAGATGGAATTAAGACTCTGGGAACTTTTTTAGAACATGATTTACAGGTTTTTATCCTTAGTTCACTCTTTTGGGATGGTTCTTACCCAGACTCCATGCTCGTGATTCACAACAAACCCTTGATTCTTGGTTGATCTAATAAAGTCTTGTCAATATCAATGGAACTTGGGTGTTGATAAGGTGAAATCCATAATCCACCAAAATGGATGATTGATCTTGACAATGACTTAATTCGTCCCTTGACCTTTGTTTGCCTTGTGTGTGAACCTGTTTTTGTGATTGTTGCATTCATGCATTCATGCACATCATAACACTCATCACATAAAAATTTCAAGGAATTGAGGTATTATTTGTAAATATTTCCAGACCATGGATTGTGGACGAAGGAACACTAAGAAGTACAGTTTCAGATGTCCCGACTAGAAAGAGTTAAGGAAGCTATCATCTTTTACATTAGATCCCTTGGACTTCAAGCAACATCATGGGAAGCTTCTGTCTATCTTATCTGCTGATATGGTTGAAGGACTTATGAGTGTATTGGTTCAGTTCTATGACCCTCTCTACCGTTGCTTCACTTTCCCTGATTATCAGCTTGTGCCTATGTTGGAGGAGTATGCCCATATCTTGGGAATACCCATTTCTGACAAAGTGCCTTTTAGTGGATTGGAGGAGATTCCCATATCTCATCTTATTGCTGAAGCTCTTCACTTGAAAAAGTCTGAGATAGAGGCTCATTGGATGAAGAAAGGAGGATTGTTTGGGTTGCCATCTGAGTTCCTCATCAAGGAAGCTACTGCCTTTGCTCAAGCTGGTAGTGTGGATGCTTTTGAAGCTATCTTTGTGTTGCTCATCTATGGATTAGCTTTGTTCCCTAACATTGACGGTTTTGTTGATGTTAACGCCATTAGAATTTTCTTGATTGGGAATCCTGTGCCTACTTTGTTGGGTGATATGTACTTCTCTTTGCATCTAAGGAATTCTAAGGGTAGTGGAACGATTGTCTGTTGTGTCCCTCTTCTGTACAAGTGGTTTATTTCGCACTTGCCTCAGACACCTGCTTTTGTGGAGAACAAACAATGTCTATGATGGTCTTAGAGACTTATGTATCTCACTAATGATGATATAGTTTGGTATGATCCTTCTTTGAGCAGTTTGGAGATTATTGATAGTTGTGGTGAATTCTCTAATGTGCCTCTCATTGGTACACAAGGAGGAATCAACTACAACCCTGCTTTGGCTCGTCGTTAACTTGGGTTCCCCTTGAGAGACAAACCTAATAACATGTTGTTAGAAGGTCTTTTCTATCAAGAGGGTAAAGATCCCCAACATTTGAAGCAGAAGATTGTGCATGCTTGGCATAATGTGCATAGGAAAGGAAGATCCGAGCTTGGTCCGCGCAATTGTGTAGCTTTGGAAGCTTACACTCTTTGGGTGACGAAGAGAGCTTTGGAGTTGAAGATGCCTTATCCTTGTGAGAGACTTATGTCTATGGTTGTGGTTGAGCCATTAACTCCCCCTAACCAGGATGTAGAGGAGTTAGAAGACGCACTTGCCAAGATGAAGCAAGAGAAGGATATGTGGGAAGAGCGTTTCCATGCTTTGGCAAAAAGCATGAGGAGTTGCAGTTGGAGTCTAAGGATAAAAATGCACTTATTGAGCTACTTGAAGATCGAGTGACAAAGAGACAGAGAGAGCTAGAGGTTTCATCTTCTAGCATGCCTCAGACTTCCGTTGCTTGGAAGAAGATTGTTGATTAGCTTGTCCTCGAGAAGACTCAGATGAAGGCTTCTTTTGAGACCGAGATTCGACACATTCGAAGGAAGTACGCACATGTGGCCAGATATTCTGACGTTGTTTTTAGGGATCCTTAGGATGATTGGTCTCCTTTTCTCTTGAATTTTTCATTTGGTTTCTGAAATTGTACTCAGTGTAATCCTTCCAATTATATAAAAAAAGAGATTTTTATGGTCATATCAAATTGTTGCAATTGTTATTATATATTTGCAAATAATATAGTAAGTTCTTTGAAAATAAAAACAATCAAGCATTGCATTTCATGCATCATTTGCATAAGCAGGTTTCTCTTTCACCAGATGTCTCATTGGTGTTTCTTTTGTGCTTCAGCCAAGCTGACTCATCGGTACAATACTCGCGCCAATTACTCCAGAATCATGGAACATCTTGACCAAGAGAATAAAGACCTAAAAGAGGAGATCGCCCGCCTGACTGCCATGATGGAGTCAGTTCATGCCTGAGGGCTTTGCGCCCACATTTGCTTCCATGCCAGCATCTAGCCCGGTCATGTCTGTGCCGCCGCCTGTAGTGCATACCTTACCTCGTGTGGAAGATACCATTTATCATTTCGAGTCATCTGAGGGCCCGAACGTATATGAGAAAATGGATGAAATGAAAGATCAATTTCTTGAGCTGTGCAAGGAGTTAAAAACGTTGAGAGGAAAGGACCTTTTTAGGAAGAGTGCTGTTGAATTATGTCTGGTGCCGAATGTGGAGATTCTGGTGAAGTTCAAAGTGCATGACTTTGAAAAATACAAAGGGAACACATGTCCGCTCAGTCATTTGGTGATGTATACCCGCAAGATGTCTACCCAAACAGACAATGATCACCTGTTAATCCACTATTTCCAAGACAGTTTAATCAGTGTTGCGTTGAGATGGTATATGGGGTTGGATAGTGCAAGCATCCGCACTTTCAATGATTTGGGTGAAGCATTTGTTAAGCAATACAAGTACAACGTTAATATGGCTCCCGACCGAGATCAGTTGGTATCACTATCTCAGAAGGACAAGGAAACTTTTAAGGAGTATGCACAGAGGTGGAGAGAACTCGCTGCTCAGATCAACCCTTCTTTAGAGGAAAGGGAGATGACCAAGATTTTTCTGAAGACCCTTAGCTCACTTTACTATGAGAAGATGATCGCCAGTGCCCCCAGTGATTTTACCGAAATGGTAAACATGGGGATGAGGCTAGAAGAAGGTGTCCGAGAAGGACGGTTGTCAAAGGAGGAGGTATCGTCCAGCAAAAGATATGGAAGCAGTTTCAGTAAGAATAAGGACAATGAATCCAACACAATTTCTAGTGGAAGGCAGAGGAGGCCTCCAATTAGAAGAAGTCAACCACCCCGTCAACATCATCATCAAGTATCTCCCGTAATTCCCGTTTTTTCAGCTAGTTAATCAATACCAGTTCAACAACGTCAATAACAACAACCACAACAGCGAACAAACACCTACAACAACAACAATACCAACAATCATCAATAACAAACTTTCGAGAGGAAGAATGTCTCTTTTGACCCGATTCCTATGACATATGCAAAGCTCTATCCATCACTGGTTCTCAAGAACCTGTTACAACCACGAAATCTGCCACAAATTCCTGAACCACTTCCATGGTGATACAAGCCTGATCTCCGATGTGATTTTCATCAAGGAGCACCCGGACATGATATTGAGAACTGCTACCCTCTCAAATATGAAGTCCAGAAGGTAGTGAAGAGTGGAATGATGTCCTTTGAGGACCGTGCATCCAGCGTGAAAGCTAACCCACTGCTCGCTCATGGAAATTCATCTATTAACATGGTAGATGGCTGCCCAGGGGAGTTCAAAGTGTTTGATGTCCGTTTTATTCGAAGGTCATTGGTGACGATGCATAAGGATATTTGATTGGTTAGTGAATGTGAGCATGACCATGATGGTTGTGCTATCTGTAGTGTTAATCCAAGAGGTTGTGAGATTGTGAAAAGAGACATCCAACGGTTGATGGATGAAGGTATGATCCAGATTGTTCAATCCCGTCATGTAGATGACGATGTGAATGTGATTGTTCCTGTGTTTAAGAACCCAACGAGGGTGGTAATCTAATATGATAGCAGCAATAGTAACAACATCAGCCAAAGATCGGTATCGCCGTTAGTTATACGGTTGGCGGGTCCAGTCTCGTACGCATCCAATAAGACTATTCCTTATCAGTATAATGCAACTATGGTGAAGGATGGTCAAGAGGTTCCATTACCTACGACCAATTCTGTCGTGAGCATTGCTGATGTTACTAAAGTGACCCGTAGTGGTCGAGTGTTTGGGCCGGTGTTCCCAAAATATGTGGAAGATTCAATAGTCAGTAAGAAAGTGGAAGTGCCTGCAGCAGATCCAGTTAGTGCTTCAAAGCGTCAGTCTGGTGAATCTATCAATTTGAAGACTAATGATGATGATGAGGTGCTTTGGTTGATAAAGAGAAGTGAGTTTAATGTGGTGGAGCAGCTGCTCCAAACCCCCTCAAAAATTTCAGTACTATCTCTGCTTATGAATTCATAAGCTCACAGAGAAGCACTACAAAGAGTTCTAGAGCAAGCGTTCGTGGAACATGATGTTACAGTGGATCAGTTTGATCATATTGTGGCTAACATCACTTCCTATAACAATCTCAACTTCTGTGATGAAGAACTCCCCGAGGAGGGTAGGAATCATAATTTAGCTTTGCATATCTCGATGAATTGCAAAGATGACGCTTTATCCAATGTTCTTGTTGACACCAGATCATCATTGAATATGTTACCGAAGTCAACATTATCAAAGTTGTCATATCAAGGAGCGCCTATGAGGTATAGTGGTGTAATCGCCAAAGCTTTTGATGGTTCACGCAAAATAGTGATAGGTGAAGTGGACCTTCCAGTGAAAATAGGTCCAAGTGACTTCCAGATTACTTTTCAAGTAATGGATATCCACCCGACTTACAGTTGTCTGTTGGGAAAGCCATGGATTCACGAGGCGGGAGCTGTTACCTCCACATTACACCAGAAACTCAAATTTGTGAAGAACGAAAATTAGTCATTGTTGGTGGGGAGAAGGAGTTGTTGGTTAGCCACCTGTCATCTTTCTCTTATGTTGAAGTTGAGGATGAGGTCGGAACTCCGTTCCAAGCCTTGTCTATTGCTGTTGAAAAGAGAATTGGGGAACCTATATCCTCATTGAAAGATGCAAGGAAGATTGTTGAAGAGCGCATTGTTGATCAGTGGGGGCGAGTGGTAGAGGTCTCCGATAACAAGAATAGAATCGGCTTGGGTTTTCAACAAGATTCATCAACTGCTAGATCAGAGGATATGCAACTCAGCTTCCGTAGCGGAGGGTTCATTCATGGCAATGAACAACACATAGCTGCTGTGCTAGAGGATGACGAAGAGGAAGACTGCGCCAATTTTGTGACGCATGGAAAGGCTTGCGACAATTAGATTGCTGTTGATATTCCTGTTATTATGCATCGATCTAAGTAATTGATTTTATTTATTTTAAAAATCCTTCTCCTATGCCTAAGGGGGAAGTGAACATTGTTTGTCATTTCAAATTTGATCATCAATAAAATTAATTCTATTCATCCACATCTATGATATTTGTTTTTACTTTTTGCTTTATTCTGAAAATGGTAATCACAAAAAATATAAACAAATAATATAATTGTCCATCTGCATAATATTTGGTCACAAATTCACTTCTCTAAAATCAAAATATCAAATCATTATGCAGGTTGGTTTCTAACCCCATTAAATACAATGATCCTTCTCCTTCTCCAAATTTTGAATTCCTGTGTTTGAGGATGAAGAGGAAAGTGATGAAGAAGTGAGTGATGAATTGTCTCGTCTTCTTGAGCATGAAGGAAAAGCCATTCAGCCATTCGAAGAGCAGATTGAGTTAGCCAACTTGGGTTCTGAGGATGATGTGAAGGAAGTCAAGATTGGATCTCGACTGTGTCCAAATGTTAAGAAGGGGTTGATTGATCTTCTCCGACAATATTCTGATGTGTTTGCTTGGTCCTGTCAAGACATGCCTGGTTTGGATTATGAAGTTGTAGAGCATAGATTGTCGTTGAAGCCAGAGTGCCCGCCAATCAAGCAGAAGTTGAGAAGAACACATCCTGATATGGAAGTGAAGATCAAAGAAGAAGTGCAGAAGCAAATTGATGCCAGTTTCCTTGTGACCGTTGAGTATCCGCAATGGGTGGCCAATATTGTGCCTGTTTCGAAGAAGGATGGAAAAGTCCACATGTGTGTTGATTATAGAGATTTGAATAAAGTCAGTCTGAAAGATGATTTCCCTCTGTCACACATTGATATATTGGTAGACAATACAACTAAATTCAAAGTCTTTTCGTTTATGGATGGATTTTCCGGATATAATCAGATCAAGATGGCACCCGAAGATATGATCGTTAAATCAAGTGATGAAGAAGAACATGTTAAGCATTTGTTGAAGCTATTCCAGCGTTTGAGGAAGTATAAACTCCGCTTGAATCCCAATAAGTGTACTTTTGGTGTTTGTTCTGGTAAATTGTTGGGCTTTATTGTCAGCGAGAAGGGTATTGAAGTTGATCTTGCCAAGGTCAAAGCAATACAAGAGATGCCTGTGCCTAAAACTGAGAAGCAAGTAAGAGGTTTTCTCGGCCGCTTGAATTATATCTCAAGATTCATTTCACACATGACTGCCACATGCGCGCCTATATTCAAGCTTCTTCGGAAAGATCAGTCTTGTGATTGGACCAAAGATTGCCAGAAAGCTTTTGACAATATCAAAGAGTATATGCTTGAACCTCCAATTATGTCTCCACCTGTTGAAGGAAGACCGTTGATCATGTATTTGACTGTGCTTGAAGATAGTATGGGTTGTGTTCTTGGCCAGCAAGATGAGACTCGAAAGAAAGATTTTGCAATTTACTACCTCAGTAAAAAGTTCACCAACTGTGAGACCCGATATTCTATGCTTGAGAAAACTTGTTGCCCATTGGCTTGGGCTGCCAAGCGTCTGCGCCAGTATATGCTGAATCATACTACTTGGTTGATATCCAAAATGGATCTAATCAAGTACATTTTTGAGAAGCCTGCTTTAACTGGAAGGATTGCCCGTTGGCAGATGTTGTTATCAGAGTATGATATTGAATACCGATCTCAGAAAGTAATCAAAGGTAGTATCTTGGCTGACCATTTGGCTCACCAACCAATTGAAGATTACCAGTCAGTGCAATATGATTTTCCTGATGAAGAGATCTTGTACTTAAAAATGAAAGACTGTAATGAACCATTGCTTGGAGAAGGGCCAAAACCTGGTTCCAGTTGGGGCATGGTATTTGATGGAGCTGTTAATCAGGTTGGTAATGGCATTGGGGCAGTAATCATTACTCCTCAAGGTACGTATTTTCCGTTTACAACTAGATTAACTTTCAAGTGCACAAACAATATGACATAATATGAAGCTTTCATTATGGGGCTTGAGGAGGCCATTGATCTCAGAATCAAGCATTTAGATGTCTTTGGAGATTCAGCTTTGGTGGAGAATCAGATCAAAGGTGAATGAGAGACGAATCAACCCGGTTTGATACCATATAGAGATTAGGCGAGGAGGATTTTAACTTTCTTTACAAAGGTTGAGTTTCATCATATCCCTCGAGATGAAAACCAGATGGCACATGCTCTTGCAACGTTGGCGTCAATGATTGTAGTGAAGTATTGGAATGAAGTTCCCAATTTGACGGTGATGCGTCTTGATAGGCCAGCTCATGTGTTTGCTGTTGAAGAGATCAAAGATGAGAAGCCATGATATTATGACATCAAGTGTTTCCTCCAAAGTCAGATTTACCCGTCTGGGTCATCTTTGAAAGATAAGAAGACTTTAAGGAGATTAGCCGGCAACTCCTACCTGAATGATAATGTTTTGTACAAGAGAAACTTCAATATGGTTTTGCTCAGATGCGTGTATAGACACGAAGCAGACCTGTTGATGACTGAGGTCCATGAAGGTTCCTTTGGTACTCATTCCAATGGACATGCAATGGCAAAGAAGATGTTGTGAGTAGGTTACTATTGGCTGACAATGGAATCTGACAGTTGCAAGTTTGTGAAGAAGTGCCACAAGTGTCAAACATACGCAGATAAGATTCATGTTCCTCCGACACTGTTGAACGTCATTTCCTCCCCATGGCCCTTCTCCATGTGGGGAATTGATATGATTGGCATGATTGAGCCCAAGGCATCGAATGGACATCGTTTCATTTTGGTGGCAATTGACTACTTCACAAAATGGGTTGAAGCGGCATCGTATGTAAATGTGACTAAGCAAGTGTTTGCGAGGTTTATCAAGAATCAGATTATATGTCGGTATGGTGTGCCAAGCAAGATCATTACTGATAATAGATTAAACTTATACAATAATATGATGGAAGCTCTTTGCAAGGACTTCAAAATTTCACATCATAATTCTTCTCCCTACAGACCTAAGATGAATGGGGTTGTTCAAGCTGCAAACAAGAACATCAAGAAGATTATTCAGAAGATGGTTGTAACATATAAGGATTGGCATGAGATGCTCCCATTTGCATTGCACGGTTATCGTACATCCATCCGCACTTCAACAGGGGCAACCCCTTTCTCTCTTGTATATGGTATGGAAGCAGTTCTCCCAGTAGAGGTTGAGATTCCTTCATTACGTGTGCTCATGGAAGCCGAGTTGACTGAGGTTGAATGGTGTCAAACCAGGTATGATCAGTTGAATTTAATCGAAAAGAAGAGATTGACTGCCATGTGTCATGGTCAGTTATATCAGCAGAGGATGAAGAAAGCTTTTGATAAGAAGGTCAGACCTCATGTATTCAGAGAAGGTGACCTTGTGCTCAAGAAGATTTTATCGTTCAAACTAGACTCTAGGGGCAAATGGACTCCTAATTATGAAGGCCCATATGTTGTTAAGAGAGCCTTTTCAGGCGGTGCTTTGATTCTTACAACTATGGATGGTGAAGAGTTCACTCGTCCTGTGAACACAGATGCAATCAAGAAATACTTCGCCTAAAAAAGAAAAGAACAACTCGCTAAGTTGAAAACCTGATAGGGCGACTTAGGCAAAAATGAGCGTCTCGATGGATTGAAATCCGAAAGGGCAATCCAGGCAAAAGTTAGAGACATAAAACAGAAAAATTACCCCGATAAATTGATTACCCCACCTTGGGGAAATTTATGCAAAAATAAGGGATTATGGCAAGTAACTGCATCCTGCTGATCTTCAGATTTTGAAGACTTTGTTGAGCACAACGGTCGATGGTGATTCATCATCCCCAGTAGCAGCCAAAAGCACAATGGATATCTAAAGCTGGTGGAAGGATTAGTGATCATTTGTATTCAATGTAACCCTTTTCCATGTAAATTACCATTTTCAACTTTGTAAAAATCTATGGAGTCTTGTCATTTACAGGCTACCATTCCATTAAATAAAGTCGAGCTTTTATCCAATTGTTTCTACTCTTGTTTATTTCAGCAAATAGTTTTAAATTTTATTATGATCATTTTTGAAATTAAAATTTTAATCAAAATTATTTTTCTTAAACATATAAAAGCATGAATTTTAAGCAATCGATTTCATTTAAAAGAAGTATCATCAGTGGTTCGAAAGCAATAAGCCCTAAGTGTGGAGCAGCATTGGTCCTCCCCGAGCAGTAGGCGCAATTTCTCTTTCATCCTCAACAGCATTTTAGAATTTCAGCCATTGTTGTCCGCTATTCCCCAATAGGGTAGTCAGCAGAGTTGGTTGATTCAGTCCCCTGCGGAATGTTTATTCCTCAATAGAATTTATGCTTATTCCCTAACTGAAAACCGATTTTCCTCAGCAAGTTCGCGTGGTAGCGGTATAACTTTGGTTTCTCCACCAATCACCATCAGAATCACTCCTAGTCAGAGTTTCCTCTTGGTTTCTGAGCAGCTATTTGTGTTTATCCTCTGCATGGTTGTCTCCCATTTGATATGGTGTTAACCTAAAATTCCCCGCATACTCGATAACGGTTTTTCTCAGCAGATCTCCTCTTTCCCGGCTAGGTTTGAGCCTTTGGGATGATGACTTCTCTTTTCTCCAACAAGTCATCTCCTTTTTTTGTGGATTGACCGAGAATTGTATCGATGATTCAAATTGCGACACTTTTGTATCCTTTGCGATTGTTTTGCCAACATTATCATCATGTATACATATACATATACATGTACATATATACCCATATATTTCATCATCATTTTTGTTGATTCACTAATGAGATTCTTGTTCTCCGTTATGGCGATACTTTATCCCCATACAAGTTTGATGTTTGTCCTCCCTCAATTGTAGAGAGTCAGCCCCTTAAGCAGAAAGACTTTAACCTTTCTTCTCCCCACTGAGCTATTTCCTCGTGGATGATTATTATTTTAGTGTCCTCCCTAGTTGATTATCTGGATGGAATCATTCCCCTTGAGTTATATCCTCATTGGGTTGAGTCTTGATTGACCGTTTCTTTCTAGATCTTATCTAGATAGATGCTTTGAGTCCCCTAAGAGTTTATTACCCAGTAACCGATAATATTCTTCTTAGTTTGCAGTTTGCTACTTCTTGCCCGATACCCGACAAGAGTTCCCCTGTTTTCTCCTCAGTGGAGTCCCCATCGGATTCATTTTTTTTAATTCCCCAAGAAGTATATCCTTGATATGTTCATCCTAATCGATGACTGATATTTTTCTTCTCTTGTTTGAGCTTATCCTTGATATGTTCATCCTAACCGGTGACGGATTTTCTCATCTTTGGTATTCTACCCAATAAAAAGGTAGTTGTAATCCCTATCCTATTCCCCAAAGAGTTAATCCTTGATATGTTCATCTTAACCGATGACGGGTTTCCTTCTCTTTACGGTCTTCTACCCAGTAACCGGTAGTTGTAAATCCTTCTTTTTCTTTTTCCCTTTGCAGAGTTTATCCTTGATATGTTCATCTTAACCGGTGACAGATATTTCTCTTGTGGTATTCTATCCAGTAACTGATAGATGTAATTCCTATTTCTTCCTCGCAGATTCTATCCTTAATATGTTCATCCTAACCGGTGACAGATATTTCTCTTTGATGGTATTCTATCCAGCATTCGATAGATGTAATTCCTACTTTTTGTTCAGTTGGTTTATCCTTGATATGTTCATCTTGACCGATGACGGATATCCTCCTTAACATCCCTATGCAAGTCTATCCTTGATATGTTCATCCTAACGGATGACAAATTTCCTTTCCTTTGAGTCTATCCTTGATATGTTCACTTTAACCGGTGACGGATATTCTCATATTTGGTCTTCTGCCCAGTAACTGGTAGTTGTAAATCCTATTTCTGCAATTTCTCCCCAGCAAGGCTATTCTTACCCAGTAACCGGTAATGAATATTCCCTCCTAACGGTTCCCAGCGAGTATATCCTTGATATGTTCATCCTAACCAATGACAGATGTCCTCTCTGTTAGATCTTTATTATCTCCTTACCCAGTAACTGGTCATGGATAATAAATTTCCGCTCCTTTTGTGTTGAAGTCTATTTCTTCCCCAGTTGAGTTGAGTGTGTATTTCCATAGTGAAATCACTTTTCCTGCATGATTCAAGTATGTCAGTTTTATCTTGATCTCCTCGTTTCCCCTGCAGATGTTTTTGTTTTTTCCCGGGCTGAGTCCTTCCATTTTTATGGAATTCCTCTAGTCTCCTAGCTGTTCTAAGTCGTAGCCTGGCCTACGCACAACCTCTTTTATCCCATCAGAGTCTCTGTCTCTCCGATGAGTTTTCCTTATGGAATGCAATACGCTCCCGCGGACTTTCAGTCTCTCTGATTTCTTTTCCTTTGTGTAAATATTTCCCCATAGAGATTATTTTTACATTCATATCATATGCATCATGAGGTCTCTTAGGGACCAAATTTTGTTTCTATATGTTGTTATTTAAGCCCATTCTACTGAGTCGATATGAAGATTTTAACCTTCACCTCCTTAGTTAGAATATTCTTAAATAGGGGCAGCTGTAAGACCCCAATTTTGACCCTAAGATCCCTCATGCAATCTCATCATATGCATTAGCATTGAGATCATACCTTGGCATCCTCCTTACCCCTCTTTCATTGGGTTTGTTTTGGGAGAGATCACCAAGCACCATGTGATTGTATCATACTTGTATATTTATTATTTTACTAACCAAAATACCAAAAATATGTCTTTGTATTGGCCTAACCCTTTTTGTAGGTAGGGCATGATCACCATTGATCTATCAAGTTCACATATAGGGTTTGAGACCCTCATGGCTAAGAGCACAACCAAGGAATGATCCACAATGTCTCTAAGCATCATATATGAGTCCCAATGATCTTTGCATGTTATTTTGATCAAGCATTCTTCAAGAGTTTGGAGTTGGTTTTGCCTTGGAAACCCTAGTTTGTCTGGGTATTTTGAGTAACTTCTTCAACAAGCTTCTTCACCAGTTGATCAAATTCCTCAAGGTACACTTCAAAATTCATCATCTTATGCATATATGATCTACCATGAGCCTAAAAAGTCAAGAGAATTGCAAGCTAGCAAGTTGGTTGATGGTGGTTGGCCAGATATATTCATCTGATCAAAACTGGGACCCCCTAGACCCTATCTCCTACAATTTTCACTATATATAAATTATTATAATAGAAAAGTTACTCTAAATGACATTACAAACAACTTTCATGTTGAAGTCTAAAAGTTAGGTCTCAGTGTATTTCAAAATAGTCAGATGAATTGACTTATCAACTTCTCAAGTCCAAACCTCATATCTTGATGAATTGAGGATTGAGGACACTCAAATAAGTTCAAATATGCATGAAATGATGAATTAAAGAACTTACATTGATTGCATTTGATCATGGGTTGAGGTTGCTTCATGAGCAAGGCACAATTGATGAACAAATGAATTAGGGTTTCCTTGGGAAATAAGCCTCAAGCCCCTTGATTTGCTTTGATCAAAATGATGAATTGAGATACTTGGGAGACATATTTGATGGATGAGAGCGTTGTGAACCATTTCCATGCTTGCCTTCATCTTTAATTGGCCCTATCAATGCACGTAGGATCTCCTAGAAGCTTTAGACCTTGTGACTGCTCAAGCTACAAACAAGAGATGTTAGTGACATATTTTTGTGCTTTTGGTTAGTAAATAAAATGAGAAAAGTAATAGTATACAATTCAAGCATGCTTGGTGATCTCACACCAACTCACAAGAGATCCCACCCAAAGGTAAGGATCCAAGATGCTTATGATCCTTGAGGCAAATGCAAATGCAATGTTATGATGCCATGAGGGATATTAGGGTCAAAATTGGGGTCTTACACTATCAAGACATGCCTGGTTTGGATTCTGAGATTGTGGAGCATAGATTGTCGTTGAAGCCAGAATGCCCGCCAGTCAAGTAGAAGTTGAGGAGGACTTATCCTGATATGGCAGTGAAGATCAAAGAAGAAGTGTAGAAGCAAATTGATATTGGTTTCCTTGTTACTGCTGAGTATCCGCAGTGGGTGGCCAATATTGTGCATGTTCCAAAGAAAGATGGAAAAGTCTGTATGTGTGTTGATTATAGAGATTTGAACAAAGTTAGTCCAAAAGATGATTTCCCTTTACCACACATTGATATGTTGGTAGACAATACAGCTAAAGATATGGAGAAGACCACATTCATTACACCCTGGGGAACATTTTGTTATAGAGTGATGCCTTTCGGTTTAAAGAATGCTCGTGCAAATTGCCAGAGATTAATGACTACTCTTTTTCATGATATGATGCATAAAGAGATCGAAGTCTATGTTGATGATATGATTGTCAAATCCAGTAATGAAGAAGAACATGTCGAGCATTTGTTGAAGCTATTCCAGCGTTTGAGGAAATACAAACTCTAGTTGAACCCCAATAAGTGTACGTTTGGTGTTCGTTCAGGTAAGTTGTTGGGCTTTATTATCAGCGAGAAGGGTATTGAAGTTGATCCTGCCAAGGTCAAAGCAATACAAGAGATGCATGCGCCTAAAACTAAGAAGCAAGTTAGAGGTTTTCTCGGCTGCTTGAATTATAACTCGAGATTCATTTCGCATATGACTGCCACATGTGCGCCTATATTCAAGCTTATTTGGAAAGAATAGTCTTGTGATTGGACCGAAGATTGCCAGAAAGATTTTGACAGTATCAAAGAGTATCTGCTTGAGCCTTTGATTCTGTCTCCGCCTGTTGAAGGAACGCCGTTGATCATGTATCTGACTGTGCTTGAAGAAAGTATGGGTTGTGTTCTTGGTCTGCAATATGGAACTGGAAAGAAAGAATATGAAAATTACTACCTCAGTAAGAAGTTCACCGATTGTGAGACTCGGTATTCTATGCTTGAGAAGACTTGTTGTGCATTGGCTTGGGCTGCTAAGCGTCTGCGTCAGTATATGTTGAATCATACCACTTGGTTGATATCCAAAATGGATCCAATAAAGTATATATTTGAGAAGCCTGCTTTAACTGGGAGGATTTCCCGTTCGGAGATGTTGTTATCAGAGTATGATATCGAATACCGATCTCAGAAGGAAATTAAAGGTAGTGTCTTGGCTAACCATTTGGCTCACCAACCGATTGAAGATTACTAGTCAGTGCAGTATGACTTCCCTGATGAAGAGATCATGTACTTGAAAATGAAAGATTGTGATGAACCATTGCTTGAAGAAGGGCCAGAACCTGGTTCCCGTTGGGGCATGGTATTTGATGGAGCTGTTAATCAATATGGAAATGGCATTGGGGCAGTGATTATTACTCCTCAAGGCACTCATTTCCCGTTTACAACTAGATTGACTTTCAAGTGTACAAATAATATGGATGAGTATGAAGCTTGCATTATGGGGCTTGAAGAGGCCATTGATCTCAAAATCAAGTATCTTGATGTTTGTGGAGATTCAGCTTTGGTCGTGAATCAAATCAAAGGTGAACGGGAGATGAATCAACCCGGTTTGATACCATATAGAGATTATGCGAGGAGGATTTCAACTTTCTTTACTAAGGTTGAGTTTCATCATATCCATCGAGATGAAAACCGGATGGCAGATGCTCTTGCAACGTTGACTTCAATGATCGTGGTGAAGTATTGGAATGAAGTTCCCAATCTGACTGTGATGCATCTTGATAGGCCAGCTCATGTGTTTACTGTTGAAAATATCAAAGATGAGAAGTTGGGGTATCATGATATCAAGTGTTTCCTCCAAAGTCAGATTTACCCGCCTAGGGCATCTTTGAAATATAAGAAGACTTTGAGGAGATTAGCTGGAAACTTCTACCTAAATGGTGATGTACTTTACAATAGAAATTTCGATATGGTCCTGCTCAGATGTTTGGATAGACACGAAGCAGACCTGCTAACGACTGAAGTTCATGAGGGTTCCTTTGGTACTCATTCCAATGGACATGCTATGGCTAAGAAGATATTGAGAGTAGGTTACTATTGGCTGACAACAGAATCTGATTGTTGCAAGTTTGTGACGAAATGCCACAAGTGTCAAATTTATGCAGATAAGATTCATATTCCTCCGACACTGTTGAACGTCATTTCCTCCCCAAGGCCCTTCTCCATGTGGAGAATCGATATGATTGGTATGATTGAGCCCAAAGCTTAGAATGGACATCGTTTCATTTTAGTGGCTATTGACTACTTCACAAAGTGGGTTAAAGCGGCATCGTATGCAAATGTAACCAAGCAAGTTGTTGTGAGGTTTATCAAGAATCAGATTATATGTCGGTATGGTGTGCCAAGTAAGATCATTATTGATAATGGATCAAACTTGAACAATAATATGATGGAAGATCTTTACAAAGATTTCAAGATTGCACATCATAATTCTTCTCCCTACAGACCTAAGATGAATGGGGCTGTTGAAGCTGCAAACAAGAATATTAAGAAGATCATTCAGAAAATGGTTGTCATGTATAAGGATTGGCATGAGATGCTCCCATTTTCTTTGCATGGGTATCGTACATCCATCCTCACTTCAACAAGGGCAACCCCTTTCTCACTTGTTTATGGCATGGAAGTTGTGCTCCCGGTAGAAGTTGAGATCCCATCATTGCGTGTGATGATGGAAGCTAAGTTGACTGAAGCTTAATGGTGTCAAACCAGGTATGACCAGCTGAATTTGATTGAAGAGAAGAGGTTGACTGCCATGTGTCATGGACAGTTATATCAACAGAGAATGAAGAAAGCTTTTGATAAGAAGGTCAGACCTCGTGTGTTCAGAGAAGGTGATCTTGTGTTCAAGAAGATTCTATCTTTCAAACCAGATTCTAGGGGTAACTGGACTCCTAATTATGAAGGCATATATGTTGTTAAGAGAGCCTTTTCAGGCGGTGCTTTGATTCTTACAACTATGGAAGATGAAGAGTTCATGCGTCCTATGAATGCCGATGTAGTCAAGAAATACTTCGCCTAAAAAGAAAAGAACAGCTCGCTAAGTTGAAAACTCGAAAGGGCGATCCAGGCAAAAGTTAGAGACATAAAACAGAAGAAATATTATCCCAATAAATTAAGTACCCAACCTTGGGGCAATTTATGCAAAAATTAGGGATAATGGCAAGTAACTGCAAGCTGTTGATCTTCAGTTTTGAAGACTTTCTTGAGCACAATGTTTGGTTCTGATTCATCTTCAACCAAAGCCAAAAGCACAGTAGATATCAAAGTTGGTAGAAGGATTAGCGATCATTGTATTCAATGTAGCCCTTTTCCATGTAAATTACCATTTTTTCAACTTTTGTAAATATCTATGGAGTCTTGTCATTTACAGACTACCATCCTATCAAATAAAGTGGAGCTTTTATCCAATTGTTTCTACTCTTATTTATTCGGATAATTAGAGTTAAAATTTATTGTGATCATTTTGAACTTAAAGTTTTAAAATAAAAGGCATGTTTTCTTAAATAATAAAAGAAGTTAATTTTAAAAAGCGATTAAAGGAATATCAACAGCGGTCTGAAGAGCGGTAAGCCCTAGATGCGAAACATCATTGGTTTTATCCCTAAGAAGTTGGTGTGATCTTCGTTGATTCCCCAACAGCTTTCCAGCATCTCCAGCCGAATTTTGTTGGTCTCCCTAGTTGAGTTTGTGATTGCCTCCCTCGAGTTGTAGGCACGTTATTTGCAGCAGTTTGCATAGACTCGACAGATTATGTTTCCCCACAAGTCGCCATCAGAATTGTCCCTAACCTCTGTTAGCCCCGATTCTTGAGCAGTATTTTCGATCCTCTGCAAGGTTGTCTCCCATTTGATACAGTGTTGACCTAAAATTCCCCGCAGAATTGATAATGCAGTTTTCCTTAGCAGATCGTCTCCTCTTTTCCCCAACCAGGGTTGAGCCTTTGAGGTGGTCGATTCTCTCCAGCAATTGTTTCCCTCCTTTGAGGATTGGCTGAGAATTGTATCGATGATTCAGTCCAGTGACATTTGTATCCTTTGTGATCGTTTTGTCAGCATAATCATCATATACACATATACATATACATATAAACTCATAGATTTCATTATCGCATTTACAATACACTTTGTGATTCATTATTTCTCTGATCCTCTGCTACGGTGGTATACTTTTCCCCCACACAAATTTGGTTTGTTTGTCTCTTTCAATTGTAGAGTGTCATCCTCTTAAGCAGAAAGAATTTAACCCTTATCATTCCCCACTGAGTTACTTCCTCGTGGATGATTCTTATTTCAGTTTCCTCCCCAGTTGATTGTCTGGATGGAACTACTCCCCTTCAGCTATATCCTCATTGGGTTGAGTCTTTGATTGGCCGTTTATTTCTAGATTTTACCTAGATAGGTGCTTTCGGTCCCCTGAGAGTCTATTACCCAGTAACTGGTAATATTCTTCTCAATTTGTGAATATTTCACTTTTTCCCAATGCCCAGCAAAAGTGACCCTTTTCTCCCTAGCGAATTCTTTTTTCACGTCTCCCAGAAAGTCTATCCTTGATATGTTCATCTTAACCGGTGACAGATATTTTCTTCCCTGCTTTGAGTTTATCCTTGATATGTTCATCCTAACCGGTGACGTATATTCTCTTTTTAGTATTCTACCCAGTAAAAAGGTAGTTATAATCCCTACTTTGTTCCCCAGAGAGTTAATCCTTGATATGTTCATCCTAATCGGTGACGGGTTTGCTTCTCTTTGTGGTGTTCTCCCCAGTAGCCGGTAGTTGTAAATCCCGCTTCAAAGTTGATTTGACTTTGTTGGATTAAAATCATTGGATTTAGGGGATTAATGAAATGTACTTTTCATCTCCCAAAATGAATCAATGATTTTAATTTGATAAAATCCTTCCCTTGACCAATTTGTGTTTGTCGCATTTCCCCTCCCTCTTAATCTTCAATCCCCTTCTATCCCATTCATCCCATTGACCTATGATATCTCTATATCCTAAGACTAATTGGTTGATAAACCAATACAAGTATGGATGAGATTAGGTACCCCTTTTGCCATTTTCTTTTAAGTGTGGTATGTTTTAGGAGTATGATTCATTATACCATATCTCTAACATGCATTAACACTAAAATTTCTATTTCCCGGCCTCAAATAGTTGTGACTTCTACATAAGTCCAATTACGATTGCTTAACATAGCGCTAAATTTTGACCCAAAAGCATAGCATTCTAGTAAGTGAGATTGTAAGTCTCCCTCGTTTCATGGTATTGTGTGGAAACTTGGCCTTTTTTCCTTCCTTTGGAAGATGTCTTGGTTCAAGGATCCATGCTTGTGAATAAAGGGTTGGGTGTTCTCCAAAGAATAACTTAAACAATTGAAAAGCAAAAACAATACTAACATCTAATCAACTAACATTTGACTAACTTTTAATTTCAAGTCATTTACCTTATGGACTTTAAATTCAAGCCTTTTTATCATTTGCCATTATTCATATCATTTAACTTTTTATTTTAATGCCATTTTTTACTTTGCTCACTTGAGCCATACATTGTGAATATATTGTGATTGTATATACTTGTTTCTATATTTTATTTGTGTTTGTGGTCTTAGGACCTTAATGTACATAATAACAAAAAAAACTCTTAAAAATATTTGTGTGGACTGTTGGATTTGATCTGAGACTTGGACTTAGAATTAGGCAACACTCCCTATGCAAAAGGGCTTGGCCAATGCCAACTTATCTGAAGCCAAGTCATTGTGAATTGAACCTTTATCTGATGCAAGTATTGAGATCCCTTTTGAGTTCATCTGCTACATGGTCTTGATGCAAATGATACTTTGAACTTGTATCTAATGCCTATTTATGAGCCATTCAAGGAGTATGTCCTCCGATACATGGGGGAGATTATGAAGAAGACTATGAAGTTGCTAGCTTGGATGTGGCTATCTTTATTTGATTCCTTGCTCTTCATCTTGCCTGCTTATTGATATTGCTTGATTTTAAAGTCCAAAGGAAAAATGGGTTTCTATATGACATTCTTGTCTATTGGATTGCATCCCATTCGTCAGATCTTTTCAACTCTTAACTTTTAAAGTCTTGCTTAGGATTAGTCTCTTCATCTCCTCCAACTTCTTAAATTTCAAATCTCTCCCCTCTTTCAAAACCTTCTTTGTTTGTGATTTTTTTTAAAACTTTGACTTGATTGCAAATTAGAAACTTTGACCTTATGCCATTGCATTTTTAAACTTATTTTTCTTAATCAAACTTGTAAATAAACTTAACCATATTTGACTTAAAATTTCAAAAGACAAAAATAACTAACACTCATTCAAACTCTTTTAGGCCCCTTTGTGCCTCTTTTAAACTTAAAATTTTTATTAAAGTAACTCACTCACTTTGAAATTGATACCACAAACTATGAGGTTTTGATCCCTCATTTTATGTTGGTATGTAGACACAAGTCCGAAGGTCTTGTCAAACACAAAAATATAATTAATGAATTCTTTTCTCATCCTCACACTCTATTTTCTCAAACATCTTTTATGCCAAAACATATACACACATAAAAAAGGGCTCCCTAGGAGTACCTAGGACACTTTGGGTGCTAACACCTTCCCTCTGTGTAACCAACCCCTTACCTGTAATCTCTGGCATTTTATTAGTTTTGATTTGAAAACTTCTTATCTTTGGGTTTTGTTTGTACTTTTCCCTTTTCCTTTGGAGACAATAAAAGTTCGGTGACGACTCTGGTTTTATTGACTTTAAGTTTATCCATAGCTTAATGGTCATGAATTTACCGCTACAGAGTGCAAACACTATAGCCCCGAGAGTCTAGGTGAGTGTGTGAAACAAGCTGACAAGTGAAGTAGTACTTCTATGTGGAAGTATGGCGGAACAAATAATTGTGGAAAGCTGGGGACCCTGAAAGAAGAAGGATGAGTAAGTTGTGAAAGATCTCAACAGTATTTTGGTAAAAGTTGATTCTTCAATTATTTTTGGAGATGACATAAATTGTTTGAGGACAAGCAATGAGATAAGTTTGGGGTTATGATCAGTCACCATTTATGCTATATATTTTGTCACTTATTCGGCGAGAATCCAGGTAATTTATATTACTTTGTTTTAATTAATGTTTTGTTGAGTCTATTTCTTACACTGGTAGCTTATTTTACTGTTTCATCAATATTTAGTGTCATTTCTATTTTTTGTCGCATTTTATGCTTTGGGTGTGTGCATTTTCTATGTTTCAGGTCCTAGTAGAAGACCCAAAAGACTCGGTGCGAGAAAATGGAGAAATTCGATGTTTTGGGAAGGAAATGGCCAAGCTACATGAGGCCTACCACGGCCACCCGTGTCACCCGACACGGGTCATGGCAGGATGATAGCCTTACAAGAATTCAAGAAAATTGAATGATCAGTGGTGCAACACGGACGCTCGTGTCACCTGACACGGGCCGTGTCAGCTTGCCTGAGCTTGAAAAAAAATGGAAAATCAGTGGTGCAACATGGCCACCTATGTCAGTTGACACTGTCATGTCAGCTTGCGTGAGCTTGAAAAAAAGAATTGAAAAACTAGTGGTGCAACACGGCCACCCGTGTTAGCTGACACGAGTCATGTTGGCTCAGGCACTGATTCTTTTTGCTCTTTTATCTTTTTATCAAGTATTGAGCTGAAAAGGTGTTTTGGGAATTTCCAACCAGTGCCAATGGATTTTCACTATTTAAGAGAGTTTTTACGAGGAATGAAGGACTTTTTGGAGAGCACGAAGAATTGTTACACGATTGAAAATTGGAGAAATCAAGGAATTCAGAGAGCAGAAGATTTTCATGAGTGGATGCAATTGAAGATTGACATACCCCAAAATTCACCTTACCCTTCACAAAGTTCATCTAGGTCACTAACCCTAGTCATATGCATATATTCATATCATTCATTTCACCTGCATGGTCGTTGGTCTAATACAAGAGGAAAAATATCATAGATTCAAAGCCCTGTGCTTGCACCTAGTGAGAGTTAGGGTTTCTCTGCAGATAAAGGCGGCTCAACCAATCAAACCCTAATTGGAGGTAGCTCTTGAGGCTTGTGCGAGTTCTTATCATTGGTGATCCAACTATGACTTTTTGATGAAGCAAGACCCTGGATTGGGATACTCACTTGATCACGACATCTCTATACCCTAGTTCATGGCTATCACTCCTTGTGTGTGTCCTTGACCCCATTTCATTGGTCCATCATCATTCCATGGTGTGTATGTCACTTGCTTGGCTAAGACCCAGGCTAGACCCACTTGTTCCTAATCTTTGGTTTAGGTTCAAGACCATGGCATATCATCCAGTCGTTCTCCCATTACTAGCCTATAGTTTGTTCATGGCTTGTTTGTCTTCATTTCATTTGTTCTTCCTTAGTGCATAGTTTGTTCATATGTACATTGGTCCATAAAATATCATTGCCCATTGGTCCTTGCTAAGGCCTAAGGTTTCATTAAATTCTTGTATCATTCATATACGTCCATTGGTTTGGTCATGGTTCATTCATAATTGTTGCCCATTGGTCCATGTTTCTACGATTCATCTAAGTCTTATATTTCATCGGTCAATCCATTTCAGGTTTATTCAAGTCATGTTCATGATCATTCATTTCAATATATTTCATCGGTCAATCCATTCAAGTCCATACAAGATCATTTCAAGTCAATTTTATTCATTCAATATCAATTTTATTCATTCAACATCTACTTCATTCTTGTAAACCAAGTTTCATTCATTACGAACCATTAAAGTGGCCAAAACATACAAAAGAGAAAAAAAACACAAGAACTATAAAAAGGGTTAGTTAACCATTGACCAAAATGGACCCAATAAGCTGCTTCCAGTATCACAAATATGATTATTGAATCTGACTCTGTTGTACCTAAGGTTAAAATTGTACCGCTACGCTGGATCTCATGCTTCAATTCCTAAATTGGGATTTTCGTAGCCATGCCAATGATACAAAAATAATTGTCTGCTCTAATGGAGTCATGCAAGATGGGGATTCTGTTAAAAAGAATTGCATTTCCTTATGATGATGGGAAAACGCATGAGAGGCACCCCCTGCAACTCCTCTCTGGGATACTTGAGTGGGTAGACCCTCCCGATGTTGTTTGTAAAAGCTATTGAAAATGGGAAAATTGACAGAGAGATGATTGATGGTTGTCATGCATTGTTGGCCATTGCAAATGTAACAACTCCTTATGTGTTTGACAATCTCCCAAATCTATGAGGGCCATCGGTACTCTTACATTTTGTTAATATGGATGTCTGAAGTAATTAAAGTCCTCGTTACTAGCAATACTGAAGAGGAGACTTGGACCTGGGAAGCCCGTGATATTTTACTGGATACTTGGACCGCCCTTCTAATGCCAATAAATACTACCACTATAAATACTTTGCTTCCACCACAAGGAATAAAAGTTGCTGCCAATCTCTTTGGTTTCATCGTAGAGTGTGAGCTAAGAATGCCCCCTGCATCGGAATCTAATGATGAGGGTGATTCATATTATCTTCGGGCTTCTGTATCAACCATGGATGAAAGGTTAAGCTCGTATGCGCTTATTGCAAGAGCTTATATTGATGTTACAATCCCTTTGCTCATAAGTGTGTTTTCTGAGAGGATTACATGCCTTAATTGTTGAATAAACTTTAATGTTATAGTTAATGGGTTTTATTAATAAGTTAATGGAGAGATTTGGAAGGTCAAGAGTGTTGGTGTAAGCCCTAGAGGCCAATACATTTTGGTACTTGTATCGAATAATAAAAGGCATTCTCTTTATTATGGTTGATTAATAAAGTCCCTGGAATAGATAGTCCGTTTAATGTATTAAGTGTGACTTAATCATGAGAACACATTAAACATAAGGACATTATTCCTAAAGTATCCGTAGTTGAGCTTTAGTGTGAAGTGGGATAACATTAAAGCATTAAGACTATTATGTTTGTAGACTGATGATCACATCTCATGGATCATGGATAAAGAGTTATCAAGTCTTAAACATAGGTATGAATATTAGGAGTAATATTTATACCGGATTGACCCGCTATGAGAATACTATATAGAAAGTTATGCAAGGTGTCATAAGTTATTCTCATGGTGATAATAGTGTGTTCCACTCTTCAACCTGAAACCACTATGGACCCTAGATGTAGAGTCGAGTGCTTTATTGCTGATCCAACGTTGTCCGTAACTGGATAACCATAAAGACAGTTGATGGGTACTCCACAAAGCATGCTGAGGGACATGAGTGACCTAGATGGAATTTGCCCATCCTGCATAACAGGATAAATGTCTATGGGCCCAATATTGAACTGGACAAGGATGACACGGTCTATGCCTTGTGTTCAATATAGACATAAGGGCAAAAGGGTAATTATACACATAAGTATTATCACAGAAGGAATTGTCAGATCACATGACATTTTCGTGTCTTGGGTAGCAGTGATGTGTTGCTAGATACCGCTCACTGTTTATTATGTTAAATGCGTGATTTAATATAATTGCCAACGTCACGAAAACCTACAGGGTCACACACAAAGGACGGATTGATGAGAGATAGAGTAACTAAGGAATATCGTAAGGTACGGTACCCTTAAGTGAATTATAGAACATCGTAAGGTACGGTGTACTTGAGTAGAATACGAAATATGGTAAGGTACCATGGGCTTAAGTGATTTTGGGCATATTATAAGATATGGGCCAAGATACACTTAAGTGGGCTTTTTAGCTTGAAGCCCACACAAGTGGTTCTATAAATAGAACCCTTGTGCAGAAGCAAAAATTTACGGTTGCATTAATTTCGTTTTTCTCTCTCTCTCTCTCTCTCTCTCTCTCTCTCTCTCTCTCTCACTCAAAGCCTTCATTCGTACCAGCTAGCACTGAGATTGAAGGAATCTGTTCGTGTGGACTGAGTAGAGACGTTGTCATCGTTCAACGTTCGTGATCGCTTCGTGGATCTGCATCAAAGGTTTTGATCGTCACAAGAGATCTGCACCAAAGGTTTCAACCGTCAAAAGAGGTAAATATTCTATCACTGATCATGACCATTCGTAAGGATCTCTAAAGGAGAAATTTTAATTTCCGCTGCGCTTTGGGTCGCAATTCTCCTTCAAAGAGACAGTGGCCAAATTAATAGTATTTACTAATTATTATGTTTCCTAGAATAGCTAAGGTTTCTGAGTCTGAATAAAGACCAAAATGTATTCTAATGAAAATAACGAAGTTACAATAGATTTGTCTCCTTATCACAAATTGGCATCAGAGCTAATGTCAAACATGATGAATCAAATGTCGTTGCCACGGCTAACGAAGTTAAATTACGAAAACTGGAGTATCCAAATGAAAGCTCTTCTCGGATCTCTAGATGCGTGGGAGGTGACAAAAGATGGGTTTGAAGAACCAACAGATATTGAGGGATATACGTCAGCTCAAAATAAGGAGTTGAAAGAGACGCGATCGAAGGATAAAATGACACTATACATGCTGTTTAGGGCTGTTGATGAATCAGGCTTCAAAAAGATTGCCGGTTCGACTACGTCGAAAGAAGCGTGGGACACGCTAGAGAAAGTGTTCAAAGGAGCAGATCGAGTAAAGCAAGTTCGACTCCAAACTCTTCGTGGAGAATTAGAGAGGATGCAGATGAAGGAGTCAGAAAATGTATCTGACTACATCACGCGTGTACAAAAGGTGGTGAACCAACTCACAAGAAATGGCGAAACAGTAATTGATGCACGAGTTGTTGAAAAGATTTTGAGATCTTTAACAGATAAGTTTGAGAATATTGTGTGTGCAATAGAAGAGTCGAAGGACCTTTCGACACTCTCAGTCGAAGAGCTCGCTGGTTCCCTCGAAGCACACGAACAACGTAAGATGAAAAAGAAGGAAGAAGGAGTAGAGGACGCAAATCAAACCAAGGAGCAAATCAAAGACGAAAAGGTACTCTTTTCTCAAAAATTTCGAGGAAGAGGACGTGGTCGTGGAGGACGTGACAGTGGTCGAAGTGGTAGAGGCAGCAACTTCGAGAGAGGACAGTCGAGTCAGCAAAATTGGCGTGGCAGAGGACGTGGTCAAAGAGGTGGTAGGTCGAACCATTCCAACTTTGAATGCTACAAGTGTGGGAAGTATGGTCATTATGCGAAGGATTGCAACTCATTCAAATGCTATAACTGTGATAAAGTGGGACATCTTGCAAAAGATTGTCGAATCGAAAAGAAGGTAGAAGAAACAACCAATCTAACTTTGGAAGCTGAAGCAAATGAAGGTTTTCTCTTGATGGCTCAAAATGAGATCAACACAAATGACAATGTTTGGTATCTTGACTCAGGAGCAAGTAACCATATGTGTGGTCACAAACACTTGTTTAAAGAAATGAGAAAGATTGAAGATGGCAATGTGTCTTTCGGAGATGCATCGAAAGTGAAGGTCGAAGGCAAGGGAACGATCTGTTACTTGCAGAAGGATGGGTTGATTGGATCAATTCAAGATGTTTATTATGTACCAAATCTTAAGACCAACATCTTGAGTTTGGGACAACTTACAGAAAAAGGTTATTCGATACTTATGAAAGAACGGATACTGTATTTGAAGGACAAGTTGGGACATCTGATTGCTCATGTCGAAATGGAGAGAAATCGAATGTACAAACTGAATCTGATAAACGTTCGAGAAAAATGTTTACAAGTAAGTGTCGAAGACAAAGCGTCACTATGGCATCTACGCTTTGGTCATCTACATCATGCTGGTTTAAAAAGGTTGGTGAAAAAGAACATGGTGCATGGACTACCAGATATGGATTATGAAAGGAAAGTTTTGTGAAGAATGTGTGCTTAGCAAACAAACAAGAACTTCATTTCAAAAGAAGGCAGAATATCAAGCTAAGCATATCCTTGATTTGATTCACACCGACATATGTGGGCCAATCACGCCAGAATCTTTCAGTAGCAAAAGATACTTTATTTCCTTTATCGACGATTACTCACGGAAGACATGGGTTTATTTCTTAAAAGAAAAGTCTGAAGCATTCGAGGTGTTCAAAAGGTTCAAAGCAATGGTGGAGAAGGAAACCGACAGACACATTAAAGCAGTTTGATCAAATAGAGGTGGTGAGTATACTTCGACAGCCTTTATGAAGTATTGTGAAGAGCAGGGTATAAGGAGATTTCTAATTGCAGCATACTCACCTCAACAAAATGGGGTGGCTGAAAGGAAGAATCGAATAGTCCTTGACATGGTTCGTTCAATGCTTAAAAGCAAGAACATGCCAAAGGAATTTTGGGCAGAAGCTGTAAAATGTGCCATTTATGTTCAGAATCGATGTCCACATTCGAAGTTAGAAGATAAAACACCATAAGAAGCGTGGAGCGGACAGAAGCCAACAGTTTCTCATCTCAAAGTATTTGGAAGTGTGGCTTATGCACACGTACCAGATCAACGAAGAACGAAACTTGAAGACAAAAGTCAGAAATACATACTCATTAGGTATGATGAGAAAACAAAAGGGTACAAGCTATTTGATCCCATAAGAAAGAAGGTGACAGTGAGTAGAGACGTTCGAATAAACGAAGCAAGTAAGTGGGACTGGAACAGTTCGACAGAAGCTATCGTCGAAGTTGAAGAATCATTTGTCGCTGTACCACCAAACATTTCGACAAAACTTGAAGATTCTGACAATGAAGATGAACCTACACAACCCAGAATGCGAAGTTTGCAAGATCTGTATGATTCAACAAGTGAAGTGCACCTTGCATGTCTCTTGGCAGATGCTGAAAACATCAGTTTTGAAGAAGCAGTACGAGACAAGAAGTGGATAAGTGCCATGGACGAAGAGATGAGGGCGATTATCCACAAAAACACTTGGGAGCTAGTTGAATTGCCAAAAGGTAGTCAACTCATTGGTGTAAAGTGGGTATTCAAGAAAAAGATGAACGCTTAAGGAGAAATAGAACGATACAAAGCGAGACTTGTTGCGAAGGGATACAAACAGAAAGCAAGAGTTGATTATGACGAAGTATTTGCACCTGTTGCAAGAATGGAGACAATTCGATTACTCATATCTCAAGCTGCTCAATTCAAATGGCCAATATTTCAAATGGATGTCAAAACAGCTTTTCTGAATGGTGTACTCGAAGAAGTCTATGTTGAACAATCACTCGGGTACATGAAAGCTAGAGAAGAGAAGAAGGTACTGAAATTGAAGAAAGCGCTATATGGGCTGAAGCAAGCACCACGGGCATGGAACACACGTATCGACACATATTTCAAGGAGAACGTGTTCGAGCAATGTCCGTACGAACATGCCCTCTATGTGAAGAAAAATGGAAGGAATGTATTACTTGTTGCTCTCTATGTTGATGATCTTATTTTTCTGGGCAGTAATGATCAGATGATAGAAGAATTCAAAAGCACAATGACACGTGAATTCGAGATGACAGATTTAGGCCTGATGAGATTCTTTCTTGGTCTGGAGGTTCGACAAGAAGAAACAGGAATCTTCATCTCACAAGAAAAATATGCAAAAGAAATCCTAAAAAGATATAAGATGGAAAGCTGTAATCCAGCTTCGACGCCAATGGAACCAGGAACAAAGTTGTCGAAATTTGATGGAGGAGAACGTGTCGAAGCAGGCAAATATCGAAGTTTGGTAGGAAGTCTTCGCTACCTCACATGTACAAGACCAGATATCTCATTAAGTGTAGGCATTGTAAGTCGATTCATGGAGGAGCCAATTTACACACATTGGAAGGCATTGAAGCGAATTCTGAGGTACATCCAAAGAACAATGTCACTTGGGATGTTTTTCTCGAATTCAGACAAATACAAGTTGGTTGGTTACTCTGACAGTGATTGGTGCGGAGACATAGACGATCGAAAAAGCACTTCTGGATATGTGTTCTTCATGGGAAATACTGCATTCACTTGGCTTTCTAAAAAGCAGCCAATAGTAACACTTTCGACATGTGAAGCAGAATATGTAGCAGCATCCTGGTGCGTTTGTCATGCAATATGGCTCAGAAGATTGATGAGTAAAATGGAGCTAGAACAGAAAGGTGCAACAATAATACAAGTTGACAACAGGTCAGCAATTGAGTTAGCAAAGAATCCAGTAAACCATGAAAGGAGCAAACACATTGACGTTCGCTTCCACTTCATTCGAGAACATGTGAAGGAAGGAAATATCGAATTGAAGCATGTAGCAAGTAAGGACCAAGCAGCAGACATTTTCACAAAATCACTATCAAAAGAAATCTTCGACAGACGCAAGAAATTGATAGGCATGATGAATAGAAGAAACATTTAAGTTTACAGAGGAGTTTTGTTGAATAAACGTTAATGTTATAGTTAATGGGTTTTATCAATAAGTTAATGCAGAGATTTGGAAGGTCAAGAGACAGTGGCCAAATTAATAGTATTTACTAATTATTATGTTTCCTAGAATAGCTAAGGTTTCTGAGTCTGTATAAAGACCAAAATGTATTCTAATGAAAATAACGAAGTTACAATAGATTTGTCTCCTTATCACATTAATCAGGGCAGGGGCATTATTGATTTGACCGAAACTTCCCTCTTCAAATAACCATTCCCAACCTTTTGTAACAACCATCAAACTAAGTCGTTCACCTGTAATAAGAGGATTGTAAAGGCAGACATGTGAGCTTCATCCGTCATATTCCATAACAATATCCATGACAGCTTACCTTGCTGCAAGATGACCAAGATCTTGTTAAGCCAGCGGCACCAATGAAGTTCTACACATGGATCATGCTGTAAAATACATCTGTACCGGCAGAGCTATCGAATTAGACGAACCAGCCAACGTCTTATTTTGCACCCTGTCCCACAAATTGTAATAAGTTAACCATCAGAAGCAATTCACCCTATAATTATTAACCAATCACAATAACAGTATCCTGCAATGCAAAACAATATAAATCATAAAAATTTGTCCACTTAATAACAGCCAGCGTAATTTCTCAATAAGAATTGCAGTTGGTCCAAGTGTGAGTGCACCCACACTTGGCAGAATAGACTAAAATCCATATTCTGACCAATAACTTAATTTTCCAACTAACTTGTAACAAATACTTTTAACCGTTTTTTAGTTGCTACCAACTTGTCACTAATCCTAACAACCTACAGTAGAATAAACCATAAATAGGACCATAACTTCATTTGCAAGATTTTAGAACTGACTTCGTCGTCAACCGAAGCGAGCATCGAAATAACAATTAACACTCTATTATAGCTTCTGCTGTGGGGAGCCAAACAATTATCAGCGGAACAACTTCGATCATAAATCTAAGTCAATCTCTTGGTTACTTCCCACGAGTTAAGGTCGTCCATGCATCCGACAAGATACATGGTCAAGTCCACATCCCAGAAGTTAATTGGATTCCCATGCATTGCCGTCACCATCGGGTTTAGAGACACAAAACACATGGGAAATTCCTTGGTCTGGATGCAGAAGATGTTCCTGTCAATAATGTTAATCAGAATGTAGAGGGCTTGGCTAAAGCTTGGATTGAATATGATAATCCCGAAGCCGTGATATGTTTGTGGTCCAGGCTAAAGAGTGAAACATACATGATCAACATTCTTCTCCAACGATTATAAAAGAAAAGCATGGCATTACAATTGGTCGCACAATGCCGACTGAAGTTAATCAAGAAGGATAAACTTTACCAGATGGAACACTTACTATTAATGGACAACAAGCTGCGAACGCACACTTCACAAATGGCAGCAAGTTGCAGTAGAGGAGAACAACCATAAGCTCCAGTGGATCTTAAGGCATCCAAAGCTGCTAACAAGAACCGAAATCAAAGTTGTTGCCGAGACAAACTGCAAAAGCTGTCAATGGAAAATAGAAGCAACGACAACCAAACAACACGTTACAGAGTTGCTACAAAATCGCATACCACCAAACACCATTCCGCGGAAAGCGCATGCAAGTGTCAACGGCAACCTCAACATTGTAGTTCAAAACAACCTGCACCCAAACATCCGGGCAATACTGTAATGGACAAGTGCTGATAACGATGCATCCACTAGCAATGGATCTCCACTGTATAAGACTGTTCCGGAATTTTCAAGTAATGGAAGGAATTTTCCACCATCCGTGCAGCCAATTCCATCTCAAAGGAAAAAACCTGCTTCTCCAGCTTTTGTTGCAATGCATCCTGGAAGTTTGCCAAGAGTTTCTCCTATCAGTCAACTAATTGAACATGGGAGTTTTCCTCCTAACTCCAAGGTTGATAAGAAGAGCAGAAGCAAAAGGCCATCGCATTCAGAAGTTGTCAACAGGAATTTGGATAAAGAAGAAAGTGACCTTTAATTATGCAGTGCTGATCTTACTGAGAAAAAGCTTGGCAAATCACTTTAGGAAATCAAAATAAAACTTGAAGGATCACGTCAGTCGACAGCTACTCATTTGTTGAATTTAGACAACGAAAGCTTGAATTTGTGAGCAAGTTTAATGTAGTGGACTCTCCCTATACTTCTTGCTTCCCGTTGATCCGGCACGAAAAAGACACTTTCTCAAAGCATGCTCAAAACCGGTATGGTGAGATTCATAATAACTTCTCGGCCTTGTTACCTAAAAATGATGGAAATACATATGATGAATCAAGAGCTAAGCAATAGTTTGAATGATCTTCGCAAAGTCCAAGAGCATACCTTGGCACAGTATACAGGGGATTGTCGTTTATCTGCCGAGAAAATTCAGCCTTTGGAGTTAGAAGGAGAAATAGCTATTTCCAAAGTAAAGGAAGCCAGTAGAATAGAACAAAGAAGCTTTGAGTTGAAGTACATCCTGTAGGAAATTAATTCAGGAAAATAACTCAGATGAGATCGACTTTTAAACTCGAATTAAATTAACTTTAAATTCATTTTTCAAATTAACCCCCAAAAACAAAATCATTTCAGATTTTTCCAGCTAATCATAACTAACTTTTTGATCAAATAACCGTTTTCCAAATTTGAGCTTCATTTGAGGTGAATTTGAACTAAATTTCTAACGGAACCTCGGTCTATAAATTCATTTCACGATCTCAATTTCATTTTTCGGTTTTCACTATCATCTTCATCACCCTCAAGAATCAGCAGAACTTTCACTCTCTCTCGACTCAACCCTCACCTTCATCCTTCACAATCATCGATCACATCCAAAATCAATCCTCGGTTCGTCAACGGAAGAAAAATAAGATCGAAGAGAGAAGAAGAAGGAGATAGAGTCACTACCTGGAAGTAGAGATTGCGCAGTCGCAGTCGTAGTCTCCGGCAAGGTGAGTTTCAAATTCCTTTTTCTTTCCGTTTGTTATCGCCGTAACATAGAGGAGATGTAGGTAGATCGAAGCTCTAATCCCTCGGGCTCCGATTCTAGGAGAGGGGCGACAGATGTAGGTTTTTCAGTTAGGATTCCTAGATATCTTGCCGATTTGAGAAACTCTGGAAGGGTTAAGAGATTTTGCCGTCATATTCGTGATTGACGCCTTGAGTCGATTAGTATGTTAGGATCCCATTGAGTTTAATTCACCGTCGCCACCGAGGATCGCCTCCGGTACGGCGGAGTGTATAACCATAGGAGATCGGAGCTGGGTTCGAGCGAGATCGGAGTAGGGTATTCGTTACCTTTAAATATATTGACTAAATCAAAAGTATATCATACAATTCGAGTTGCCACCGCACTTCTAAGAATATAGATGAGTATTATATCTAATAAGGATAACTCAAACCTAATAGCTAACGGTTAGAAAAAAAATTTATGATAAGAAATGGCCATTGAAACCACAAAAACATTTGAATGAGTTATATTTACCAATGAAAAGTATTTACAAAATATGGTCAAAGTTGACTTAAGGATTCAATTCAAAATAAGTGTTATGAAAAGAAAGTTGAAAATCAAAAGCATAATGTTCAGGTTTCTAATGTTTGAAAACAAATGTTAATGTTTGCACAAAAGTTTTGGCTT